>NC_091292.1:57373910-57423910 GCF_038502225.1 Cherax quadricarinatus
GTAATCGTTCTCGAAGATAAATTATTGGACTCATGAGAGAAAGTTCACGCATTGCAACAGTCAATATAAAAATAATTCTAGCACTCGTTAAATTACAGTAATTAATTTGTTAAATCATCTCATCTCAGAGGTAGAATTATCACATTTGAGATATCCATTCTCCCACGTTAAATGTTTTCATGTAGAACTGGTGAGGATTTTGTTCACGAGGAAAAGTAATTGCAGTGATCAACCCACACGGGGAGACAGACGGGGAAAAGTTGTTTGGTATGTGATGACCTCTGTATGAGATGCTCTTCAGCAGAATACGTATTTGCGGAAAAGGGCCCTCTTCCCGAGGTCAAAATTTCCGAAAGCCTTTTCCCGTCGGTTGATTTTCCTGCGAGATGATTCCTATTATCGACAAGTGTTCGTGACACTTCGATGTTCCCCCGTAAATAAAAGTATTCGAGACAGTAAAGCTGCAGCAACTGAGAGATCTGCACATTTTTGTATAATATTATTGTTGTACAGGTTTATCCTTGATATTTGCACATCCACTCAGTGTTCTAAGCCTTACATCTGTTTTATTAGCACTATAAACCAGCTGGTCTGAATGTATTTGCAGCTGGTCTCCTGAGTGTATGTCCGACTGGTCTGCTGAGTTTGCAACCAATTGGTCTCCTCAACAGTACAAACAGCTGGTCCACTAAACATTACAAGCAACTGGTTTCCTGAAATGAATTAGCAACTGGTCTCCTGAGCAAAAGTAGCAACTGAACTGAGCACTACAAGCAACTGATCTGAACAGTACTAGCAACTGGTCTCCTGAACACTACAAGCAACTGGCCTCTTGAACACTACAAGCAACTGGCCTCTTGAACACTACAAGCAAAGGGCCTCCTGAGTAGTACATGCAGCTGACCTTCTGAACTGCACATCCAACTAGTTCTAAGTGTCAAACAAATTGCCTGTCCTTCCAGCCACTCAGTATTAGTCATAGTTTAAAAACTCATTTCCCCTTCCACCCAATTGTTAGCAAATATACGAGTGGTGGCGCAAGAAGGATGTGGTGGTCACGGGGAAGATGAAGATAATAACACTTGCAAGTCTTCTTAATAATAGGTTATGTGGACAACTTTAACCCAAAGCTCTTCCCAGCCATGCTAGTTCACGCCAGGAATCGTGTCTTAGATATTAATAATAAATAAAAAATGGGAAGGTAAAGTGATATTTGAGTGCTATCTTGGCTTGGAGTTGGTGTGTTATTGATGGTCGGTGCGTTATTGATGGTCAGGTCTCTTCTGGCATGATTGCCATACTGGGTTATTGAAAGTACAAAGTTTCATTTGATTTATTGACTGCCTTATTATGAGGTAAAATGATATAAGACACCGCCTTATGCTTTACAGGCGACGTTACTTTGTTTCTGGGCCGGAGATGAAAGACATTAATTTTGAATTAAAACTGGATATATCAGCATTGTAATGCTACCTTATTCTATGTGATGGTTACGCAGTAGCTAATTTCTGTCTCATTCAATTACTGATGGAGTGAATGATGGTGAAAGTTTTTCTTTTTCGGGCCACCCTACCTTGGTGGGAATAAATAAAACTTGCAATTTTGGCTTAAATAGCAACGCATTTCTTATCTAATAAGGCAAGCGTAAATTTGTGTATGCAGTAATTTCGCAAAAATCATTCTGAACCTAACGAAAAAATATATATCATTATGTTTATTATTATTAACTTATATATATGTCGTGCTTAATAGGTAATAATATGTCATGCCGAATAGGTAATTATTTATATATATATATATATATATATATATATATATATATATATATATATATATATATATACACCCACAAATATATATACACACACACACACACATACACACACACACACACACATACATATACACACACACACACACACAGAGGAAACTTTGGACGACGTTTCAGTCCGTAGTGAACTATCTCAGGTAAGACTTTGTAATGATCCAGGACAGACAGACTGTATGCTCCGTTATTCTGCTGCTTTAATAGAAAGGTTAGTATCCGTTCAGGGAAGCTGGTCTGGCTGTGGTGCCTGTTTGAGTGTCCCAGTTATGGGCTCTTGTAAAGAAATGTGCATCGATAACCTCAACATATGACTTAGGTGTTTAGGGAGAATCGCTGCTACAAGTTTGCTGGAAGCCCTTCCCCTCCAAACACACACACACACACACACACACACACACACACACACACACACACACACACACACACACACACACACACACACACAGGAACGTAGGCAATGCTGTATCGGAATGGTATACAGTATCGACAACATGAAAATTAGACACATGCAGCATCTTACCCAGACATTGCACATGTGTCTACCTTCGTCCTAAGTTTTGACTTAAAGTGTAGGTTGATCCCACTACCCATCACCTACAGTAAGATCGAGTACTGTTTCGTATATCGACTCAAAACTCGTATAGGGTTGTCATGTGAGTTCAACACATCTCTTAAAAATGTTAGCCTGGGAAGACTAGAAGCAAATTTTTTGGGGAACCTAGAGTGGTAGGTACAAGTGTTTCCTGACAATATAAGATTTGGGTCTGACTTATACGATGACCCACAGTTGGAACTATTCGTCATCTGACCGAGGCCTTCCTCTGGCTTACCGGTTCATCCCTTTAAAAATTGTTTTCTGTGATTTTACTGCATGTGTGTGTGTTTTATATATATATATATATATATATCTATATATATATATATATATATATATATATATATATATATATATATATATATATATTTTCAACAAGTCGGCCGTCTCCCACCGGGGCAGGGTGACCCAAAAAAAAGAAAGAAAATCCCCAAAAAGAAAATACTTTCATCGTCATTCAACACTTTCACCACACTCGCACATTATCACTGTTTTTGCAGAGGTGCTCAGAATGCAACAGTCTAGAAGCATACACATATAAAGATACACAACATATCCCTCCAAACTGCCAATATCCCAAACCCCTCCTTTAAAGTGCAGGCATTGTACTTCCCATTTCCAGGACTCAAGTCCGACTATATGAAAATAACCGGTTTCCCTGAATCCCTTCACTAAATATTACCCTGCTCACACTCCAACAGATCGTCAGGTCCCAAGTACCATTCGTCTCCATTCACTCCTATCTAACACGCTCACGCACGCTTGCTGGAAGTCCAAGCCCCTTGCCCACAAAACCTCCTTTATATATATATATATATATATATATATATATATATATATATATATATATATATATATATATATATATATATATATATATATAATTACTATATTTGTATTAAAACCCATTTTTTAAAGTGCTAATAAAAATTAGTTAAATAAAAAGCACATATAATAAAAATATTACCTGAAGTCTACCTAGAGGTTGTTCAGAGGGGTCAACGCCCCCGCCGCCCAGTCCTTGACCAGACCTCTGGGTGGATCAGGGCCTCATCAGCCAGGCTGTTACTGCTGGCCGCACGTAGTCCAGCGTACGAACCAGAGCTCGGCTGATAGGGTAGTGACTTAATCTGTCCAACTCCCTCTTGAAGACAGCCAGGAGTCTGTTGCTAATTCCGCTTATGCTACAATAGAATAAGTCTTCACCATCAATTGTAACATAACAGTGCTATGACACTCTTCAGGTCACTTGTTCTATCTAGGCTGGAATATTGCTGCACACTAACAGCACCTTTCAAGGCAGGTGAAATTGCCGACCTAGAAAATGTACAGAGAACTTTCACGGCGCGCATAACGGAGATAAAACACCTCAATTATTGGGAGCGCTTGAGGTTCCTAAACCTGTATTCCCTGGAACGCAGGAGGGAGAGATACATGATTATATACACCTGGAAAATCCTAGAGGGACTAGTACCGAACTTGCACACGAAAATCACTCACTACGAAAGCAAAAGACTTGGCAGACGATGCACCGTCCCCCCAATGAAAAGCAGGGGTGTCACTAGCACGTTAAGAGACCATACAATAAGTGTCAGGGGCCCGAGACTGTTCAACTGCCTCCCAGCACACATAAGGGGGATTACCAACAGACCCCTGGCAGTCTTCAAGCTGGCACTGGACAAGCACCTAAAGTCAGTTCCTGATCAGCCGGGCTGTGGCTCGTACGTTGGTTTGCGTGCAGCCAGCAGCAACAGCCTGGTTGATCAGGCTCTGATTCACCAGGAGGCCTGGTCACAGACCGGGCCGCGGGGGCGTTGGCCCCCGGAGCTCTCTCCAGGTAAACTCCAGGTATGACATAAGTAACTAATTTACACGTATAAAATTACATTCTCACGATAAATGCAATTTTTGTTACACCATTTTAAACGGGAGTAAACTCTTAGTCACCTTGAAACAATAATAACAGTAATAATGTTATTAGGTTAATTATTAATATAATATTCGTGGGGTTGTGTGTAGTGGGGAGTGAGTGTTGTCTTCTCCTGCGGCCGCCCACATTAATTTCCCATCCTCCTTCAGAGCGCACATTCTCCTACGTCATCATTCATACAGATTAGAACGTCAAAAACAACATATTAGTGTCCACTTACCGCATGCCTCATTATCCTCATGGAATAATAGCATCTGTTGGCATTTGTCTGTAGCAAGACAGTAATTTTTCTGAAGCGTTATAAAGTGTTGAACAACGTGGGAAGGAGTGGTGGAGGCGGCGTGTACACTTGTGGTGGTGTACACAGGTGTGTTACAGAAAGGTGGTGGTGGTGGTAAGCGTCATTGTTTGCACAGGTGGCTCTCACAGGTGGGGGCACTTTGCACAGGTTGTCGTCGTTCGTCCATGTTGTCGTCGTTTGTACAGGAGGTGGTTGTTTATCCAAGTCGAGAAGTCGTTCACACAAGTTGTGGAGGAGGCATTTCACACAGGAGGTTAGTGATAGTGGTGGTTCACACAAGCTGTGGTACTGGGATGCACAGATAATGGTGGTAATGGTAGCACCACCATCTGACCGTCACCCCAGGGTGACGGTCAGATGCAAACACTGCAGAAGACTCACTCAAGTTATAACAATTATGTTCTAACAACACATTGGTAACCTCGTGATCTGGAAGGTAACAACAACTACTTCAAAAACACACGTCAGTAGCAGACATTATCTTAGAGTATCTAATGAAACATTAATTTTAACTATAAACCCCGATAATTAAATTAAGGGTTTTTAAAGTTGGAAAATATGCAAATGAAGTGCTAGGACTACTGTAGATTTTCTCAGTGGGGGGTAAAAATTCCACTTCCTCGGATCAAGATCCCCCTTCTGACTCGCTCAAGTTGCATGCAACAACACACAAGAACAATGCAGCAATATTCTGGAACAATAGAGCAACATACTGGTAAATAAATTTGCATGTAAGAGTCATAAACAAGAAGGTCCACCAGCCAGGTTGTTGGATCAACCATTACAATTATTTTTGTCAAGAGGTCCAGTCTCTGAGTTTAATGTTTTTGTCTTCACTTAGATTTTTTTTTTTTTTTTTTTTTTTTTTTAGGAACTCGCCTGTATGTGGTTGCAGGAGTCGAATGTATGTATATGTGTGTGTGTGTGTGTGTGTGTGTGTGTGTGTGTGTACGAAAGTGCGTGTGTGGAGGGACTTATTTAAATGCTAAATATTTATTTTTTTTAACCCACTTTCACAAGAAAACTGGCAAGCGTCTAATATGCTTTATCCAACACAAGTTTCCATCACCAATACCCGCACAGAGGTGAATGAAACGTGTATTGTTCCAGTCACAGTATTGTGGCATTTTATTCTTTAAGTTTCCCACGACTGCCACTTCTTTACATCATCAAACCTCTCATTGAGGAATATCTTGAAAATAATGTATAACAACATTATCTACTTTATTTATTCACCATTCAGTTATAATTTGTAATCAATAATTTCTTTATTTCTGTTTTATTGACTGCAATATAATCTCACTTTAACTGAAGTGAGAAAAAATGTAGATAAGGGTACGCATGCGTGCGTGTGTGAGTATATATTGAGAGGTGCCTGAATATTTGTGTGTGTGTGTATATATATATATATATATATATATATATATATATATATATATATATATATATATATATATATATATATATATATGAAGAATGAAATGTAACAAAAAGAAAAGGGGAGGGATATTTGTTGCAGTTTTCATGGTGGGAACAAAAACATTGGCGCGCACACGCACATCTGTACTCAATAAATCGTTCACATATAAACTTACACATATACATAACTGAAAATAAAAAAAAATAACGAACACAGTATGGAACATAAATAGAAGTCCAAGATTTCTAGTTAGTAACCTCTGCTTGGTGGCCGAGTTGAGTGACAGCTTCGCCTCGTCTAGCTGGTCTACTGTTCGCGGCTGTCTTGGTGGATGGAATTACAGGACGCAGTTCTCTGTGTGTCCCCTCCTGTAATTCCACCCACCAAGACAACCACGAACAGTAGGCCAGCTAGACGAGACGAAGGTGCCACTCAACTCGGCCACTGGGGAGGGGCCAAAAATCGCTGGCCTTGGGGAAGTTGGGAACCACCGACCTGGGAAAGGCACCAAAAAAATAGCAAAATAATAAAAAATGCGGAACCTAAGGAAGTGAAGAAGGAAGTTCATCTGAGGGGACACAGGTGGACTTCTGGAGACACGGAACTAGGGGAAGCACCAAAAAAAACACTGGAAGTGGGGAGTTTGGAAGGGTTGACATCCGGGGGCCCACGGATGGAGACCTGGAAACATGAACCAGAAGAAGGTAACCAGAGAGAAGGCAAGAGAAAGAGGGGCGTACCTTAGGAAAGTGGGAAAGGGAGAATACCTGAGGGGACACAGGTGGACTCCTGGACACATGGACCTGAGGGAAACCCCAAGATGGCAGAGAGTGGGGGGGGGGACCCTAAAGACGAACCACTGGCCTCCACGTGGCAGGGTCTGGTAACTCAGAGATAACTCTGAGGCTGACAGTGGTCGCAAAATTTTCTCAAATAATGATAATAATTATTATTAATATTATTATAAAATAATAGTATCAATTTTTCCGAGGTTTACGATGTTTATGTTTAAGAGCTAGGGAGTATGGTTGAAGAGTGGAGTAAGTTGGATTAGTGAGACAGTGGTGGAGGCAAACTTATAACGCCGAGTACAGTAATCTAAGAGATTATATATATTATATATATATATATATATATATATATATATATATATATATATATATATATATATATATATATATATATATATATATATATATGTCGTGCCGAATATGTAAAACTGGTCAATTAGCAGGAACTCGTTTAAAATTAAGTCCTTTCTAAAATGTTCTCTTATACGTTTAAAGATATATTTTTTTCATTAATGTTAATGTAAAAAAAAATTTATTTTGCTCCAAAAGAATCTTAGAAAACTTACCTAACCTTATTATAACAAGAACAATTTATTTTAGCCTAACCCAACTAAATATATTTTAGATTTGTTTATAATAATTTAATACTAAACAAACACAGTGAAATATATTTTTTTTCGTTAGGTTCAGAATGATTTTGGCGAAATTATTGCATACATATGGCAAGATGAACTTTGCTATTTAAGCCAAGATCGCAAGTTCTGCCTATTCGGCACGACATATACATACACACACACACAGAACGGGGAAAGGAGCTGTGAAACCACAAACAGGTGAGATGACAGCTGATTTAGGGAGATAAAAGCCTGTTAAGGGAGACGAGTGCCAAGTGACTATAATGATGTCAATATAGACACAAAACGCAGATTTTGGGACTCATTCGTGCTAATCAATTTCATGGTATCTTTTCGTTGGTTAACAGATATTAATAACTAAAACACTTAGGTTATGTGTCACCCTTTTCTTGTGGAATAGTTCAGACAGCCGGACGGTGTTAGAAATGTTGTGCGAGTCAAAATTGTGAGTAACAGTGTTGGAAAGACAAAGCGTAAATAACGAGGAACAGACAGTGTTTGTGTTGAGCAAGTGTTTACATAAAACAACATAATTTAACATCATGTATCGGATATATCAACAATGTGGCGGAGTTGCAAGGTTGCATGATCAGCTGTCAAATTTGTTTTTACCAAGTTATTTATTTTTTGATGTGCTATTTTGTATTAATATTGTTTTGGGAGACAAGAATATCAATATGGGAGACGCTGTGGAAGGTGGAGTATAAAAAGCATACAAGTACAGTACAGTAATTTACAGATCGTACAGTTATAGAACAATATGGTAAAGGATAAGAAAAGCACAATCATACACTAGAAAGCGGAGTAATAATAACAGTACAGTGACACATAAGAACAGAAGAATTACACTAAGAAAAACTTCAGTAACATACAAAACATGCATGTGGAGTAATCAGGGTTGGTAAACGCCAGTGACAACTGCATTGTTGTTCCAAAAGCCACGATATAACGCCTTAATTCTGGCAATTGCTGCTTCCCGTAATCTAACAAATCAGAGAGATCAGTTACTACATAGTGCTCTTAGTTCTCTGGGTATCTGTGATTTATTAACTATGAAAGCTGATGTAATTCAACAAAAAGGTTATAACAGTCTATCGAAGATAATAAGGGCGGAGCCCAATGAAGATAGTGATGTAAGATGGGAACAATGACACGTTTTAGGGATACCACGTCATGGCTGAGTCGAGTGACACAAAAACCATTTAAAGGTTTAACACTCTGGCAAGACATCACCCTCTTTACTATGTTTATGGGACATCGCCCTCTTTACTATGTTTATGGGACATCGCCCTCTTTACTATGTTTATGGGATATCACCCTCTTCACTATGTGGGATATCACATAGTGAAGAAGGATCAACACCCTCTTTACGATGTTTCTGGCACATCACTATCTTTACTATCACCATGTGGCTCAGTTGTAAACATTGTTGCAAATAAATATTCACCCATTCAAATCGTGTACCCACTAGGAAGAGAGACATCCTCACTACGAGATCGACCGTCGGAGTCCTGACGCTTCCCAGGTCGAGCTCACTTTCTTTCACTTTTATAGTTTGTGTTACATTCTTCTAGATTTTTTTTTCAGAAGTGCTACCTTAAGAGGCTGCCTATTTTTTTTCCTCCATAACTCGAGAACGCCTCATCCAATCGCCTTCAAATTTTCAACATTTGTGTACGGTAACGAGGATTAAATTTTTGGAATAACTGGCATGTTCACCTTCCCTATGACCAAAGTTGTTGAACCAATTCCCAGCAACATGAA
Source organism: Cherax quadricarinatus (assembly GCF_038502225.1). Classification (NCBI taxonomy): domain Eukaryota; kingdom Metazoa; phylum Arthropoda; class Malacostraca; order Decapoda; family Parastacidae; genus Cherax; species Cherax quadricarinatus. Next base: position 57,383,175 of record NC_091292.1, read on the forward strand.
ATGGCTGTGATAACTTCCAAAACCCTTAGTGATGGAGCTTCAAACTTTAGAAAAAGATGCCTCAAAATTCCACAACAGTGGAGAGTAAAAATTAGATGTCTAGATGCGGATTTAATAATTTTATGTGTAAAATAATGTGATTTTTTACGCCCATTAAATAACGTTAAAAATTAAATTCAATTAAAAAATAATTAAATTAAAAAATAACTAAATTCAGCTTGGTTAATGGCCGATGCATCATATGGCCTGGATAGTGGCTATTAAATTTGTTAGGTACTAAAACAGTAAAATAAAAAAAAAACTTTGAAACATCGGCTTCAAATTTTCACCGCTGATGTGGCTCCCTGAACACAAGCATCACGTTGCCATTGGTTACCATAACTCCCATTAGTAAGAATTAGTGAGAATGCCTTTTCTGATCGGCTTCAAAATTTTGGCACTGATGGACTTCATTAAAACACAACTTTGAGCTGCGAAAGCTTAAATATGACAATTTTATTAAGTAAATTGTCTCAGATATCATGACTAGAGAATGTCAATTTTATCAAATTAAAATTAAAAAAAAAATTCTTGAGAATTTGTAGAAAATTTTCGACTATGAATGAAAAAAAGTAATACTACAAAAAAACAAAATTAAAATCCGAAGTTTTATGGGTTTTTCTATTATGGTTTTTGTAATATTCTCAACATTCTTGTTTGCTTTCTCACAAATTTTTGTTTATTGCTCAACGACGACTTATTCAATAGGCTTCGAATTTTTAACGCTGAAGTTATAACATTAGTTATGTTAGTTATAACAGTGCTGGAGTAACTTTGACCATCACACGCATTAAGTCTCTTGATTTCACATAACCCGTTCTATGTCTTTGTTGGTATCTTCCACTGCCCTTATCTCACTTACCCGGCCCCTCATCTCCCTAAATCAGCTGTCAACTCCTTCACCCTGCTGTCATCTCTTTCACACTCTTTAATATTCACTAACCCTCATTTCCCTCATCTTTGTCTACTCTCCAGGTTTCTCAGTCTTCAATATCTTTGTGTGTGTGTGTGTGTGTGTGTGTGTGTGTGTGTTTGTTTCCGCTCTTAGAGTACTAAGACTAAATTAACGCTACTATTACTACTACTAAGCTTTTATTTTACGAGAAAATTTTGCGACCACTGTCAGCCTCAGAGTTATCTCTGAGTTACCAGACCCTGCCACGTGGAGGCCAGTGGTTCGTCTTTAGGGTCCCCCCCCCACTCGCTGCCATCTTGGGGTTTCCCTCAGGTCCATGTGTCCAGGAGTCCACCTGTGTCCCCTCAGGTATTCTCCCTTTCCCACTTTCCTAAGGTACGCCCCTCTTTCTCTTGCCTTCTCTCTGGTTACCTTCTTCTGGTTCATGTTTCCAGGTCTCCATCCGTGGGCCCCCGGATGTCAACCCTTCCAAACTCCCCACTTCCAGTGTTTTTTTTGGTGCTTTCCCTAGTTCCGTGTCTCCAGAAGTCCACCTGTGTCCCCTCAGATGAACTTCCTTCTTCACTTCCTCAGGTTCCGCATTTTTTATTATTTTGCTATTTTTTTGGTGCCTTTCCCAGGTCGGTGGTTCCCCACTTCCCCAAGGTCAGCGATTTTTGGCCCCTCCCCAGTGGCCGAGTTGAGTGGCACCTTCGTCTCGTCTAGCTGGCCTACTGTTCGTGGTTGTCTTGGTGGGTGGAATTACACAGAGAACTGCGTCCTGTAATTCCATTCACCAAGACAGCCGCGAACAGTAGACCAGCTAGACGAGGCGAAGCTGTCACTCAACTCGGCCACCAAGCAGAGGTTACTAACTAGAAATCTTGGACTTCTATTTATGTTCCATACTGTGTTCGTGATTTTTTTTTTCAGTTAGGTTTTATTGTGTACAGATGTGTTTCTGTGTGAGAATGTATTTCTTCCCACTATGAAAACTGCGAAAAATATTGACCAGTTTTTTTTTTTTGTTGTTGCATTTCATCCTTTTTATACACCCATGCACATACACACACACACACACACACACACACACACACACACACACACACACACACACACACACACACACACCACACACACACCACACACACCACACACACCACACACACCACACACACACACAACACACACACACACACACACACACACACACACACACACACACAACACACACACCACATACACACATACACACACACACACACACACACACACACACACACACACCACACAGACACACACACCACATACACCACACACACACACACACACACACACACACACACCACATACACCACACACACCACATACACCATACACACATACACACACACACACACACACACACACACACACACACACACACACACACACACACCACATACACATACACACACACACACACACACACACACACACACACACACACACACACACACGCACGCATGCGTACCCTTATCTACATTTTCCCTCACTTCAGTTAAAGTGAGATTATATTGCAGTCAAAACAGAAATAAAGAAATTATTGATTACAAATTGTAATTGAATGGTGAATAAATAAAGTAGATAATGTTGTTATACAGTATTTTCAAGATATTCCTCAATGAGAGGTTTGAAGATGTAAAGAAGTGGCAGTCGTGGGAAACTTAAAGAATAAAATGCCACAATACTGTGACTGGAACAATACACGTTTCATTCTCCTCTGTGCGGGTATTGGTGATGGAAACTTGTGTTGGATAAAGCAAAAAGTCTCTCCATACACGCACTTTCGTACGTACACACGCACGCAAGCACACACACAAAGGGATCTGGACAGGCTGTAGGCCTGGTCCAGCAACTGGCTCCTAGGGCTCAACTCCATTAAGTGCAAAATCATGAAGATTGGGGAAGAGCAAAGAAGACCGCAGACAGAATACAGTCTAGGGAGCCAAAAACTACAAACCTCACTTAAGTGAAAGGATCTTGGGGTGAGTATAATACCAAATACATCTTCTGGGGCGTACATCAACCAAATAATTGCTGCATATGGGCGACTAGCAACCCTAAAAATAACATTCCGACATCAGGCCCATATTGGAGTATGCAGCACCAGTTTGGAACCCACCTGGCCAACCACGTCAGAAAATTAGAGAAAGTGTAAAGGTTTGCAACGAAACTAGTCCCGAAGCTAAGGGGCATGTCCTGTGAGGAGAGGTTAAGGGAAATCGACCTGACGATACTGAAAGAAGGGAGGGACAAGGGAGACATGATAAGGTGGACAGAGATAGGATGTTCTGGAGATGGGACACAGCAACAAGGGGTCACAACTGGAAGTTGGAGACTCAGATGAGTCACAGGGATGTTAGGAAGTATTTCATCATTAACAGAGTCGTCAGGAAGTGGAACAGTTTGGAAAGGGAAATAGTGGAGGCAGGATCCATACATAGCTTAAAGAAGAGGTATGATGAAGCTCACGGAACAGGGAGGAAGTGATCTAGTAGCGACCAGTGAAGAGGCGGGGCCAGGAGCTATGACTCGACACCTGCAACCACAATTAGGTGAATACCATTAGGTGAGTACACACACACACACACACACACACACACACACACACACACACACACACACACACACACACACACACAAAAAATATAAAGAAAAAAAAAAAAAAAAACTCAGTGAAGACAAAAACATTAAACTCGGAGACTGGACCTCTTGACAAAAATAATTGTAATGGTTGATCCAACAACCTGGCTGGTGGACCTTCTTGTTTATGACTCTTACATGCAAATTTATTTACCAGTATGTTGCTCTATTGTTCCAGAATACTGCATTATTCTTGTGTTTTGTTCCACGGTACACGAGTGAGACAAACTGAGTGCTGTTTATATTTCTAGTCTTCATTTATTATCGATGTAATGTATTGATAAAGTCACTGGTTGGCGATACGTCTACAAGCAAAGGTACAAAGGTGTTGCACATGTCTAATTCATCATCGGTGAGTAGGTGAGGATGTTGATCCGAGGTTTTGGAATTAGGTTGGTCCTATGTGATGTAGCAGGGAAGTGGGGTGTAGGAGGGTTCTTGATGTAAGGAAATTGAGCTTGGTTGGTCCAGCAGCTAAATGCTATTAGACCAGGAGCTAGAGCATGGCCGGAAAAGCGAGCCGATCAGAAAAAAAAACACTGGTGCTAAGACACCTGAAAGCTGGGGTCCTCAGCCGAGGAATAGAATCATTATTCTAAAGATGCATTAAGATCCGTACGGATTTAACGCTCCCACTTGAATTTAAAAAAAATAATAATGGGCATGGCATGATTACTGAACAGAGATGAAGCCTTAAGTAGTTCAGTTATGATAGTCTAAATAAAGACATTTAAAATGGGCAGCCATTAAATAGGTAGAAAACAACAGATATTGTTACAGTGTTGAGGGAGACGAACAAGATGCACTAAACTAACAGTACTACTGACATGAAAATTATTTGGTGTGTGAAGCTATATTCGGAAGACACTGGCGTGACATTACAAAAAAAAGGGAAGGGGGGCTTAGTTCCTGAAAAATCCAGAATGGATTAATGGCAACTCGTGCCTCACGAACCAACAGAAGTTTTGCAAGAGATTACGAAACAGGTAAGAAGGCTTCAACTTCGTATTCACGAAAGGCAAGGTCTGCGAAACTGTTCTCCACTAGAGATTGACTTAAAAATTAGAAGAACAAGCCTGAATATAAGAATAAGTTCTTCGGTGGCTCTAGAAACATCCTGGCAACTGCGACGATCAGGGTCTCTTGAGGGATCGGTATTTATTACTTAACTTTTTCCTAATATACGTAAACAACGTACTAGAAGGAACTGTCTAATATGAATTATGACGGATAACGAAAGAGGGTAAAGGCAGATTAAAGATATTAAGAGGTCGCAACTCCTCAAGGGAGGTTCCGTGACGTTGGTGAGGGGCTCTTGATCTAGGGAATTGGATCTGTGATTCAGCTCCCTGAATTGAACCTGAATACCTTCCATCTCCCCCCACATGCGCTGCATAATCCTACGAGTTTAGCGCTCCCCCGTGATTATAATAATAAGAGGTTGCAAGAATGGTCGATCATATGACTACTGGAGTTCAACCCACATCAAGTGCTTAATTTTAAGAAACTGGGTCGAGAAAACCAGAGATGGAGTGCAGTATGGGAATTAAGGAGCTACAATTATTATAAAAAAAGATAAGGATTAGGGGTGATCAATACACTGAACATATTGCCAGAGAAATATAAACTACCTAACTTGAAAAAATGAGAAGTTACGGATTACATAATTCGATTAGTCTTACAAGACCTTAATAAAGAAACAGACTCTACATACGACATACGTTAAGCCTGTCAAAGAGTAAGTATACTGAACATGGAACCAATACCTGGTCAATCACGTTAAGAACTAGAGCATGTTCACAAGTTTGCAACAAAACAAGTTACGGTGTTGAGGGGGTTGAGTTTTAGAGAGGAAATTAAAAAGAACTTAACGACCGTAAAAGAGAGAGCTACCAGGGGAGATATGATTACGGTGTACAGTATACTCGGAGGATTTGACAGAGTGGATAGGAACACAACGTCGAATTCCGAGGAACAGAGGCAAGAGAAAAGCTAAATATCAAAACACGGATAATCCACAAAGACGTTAGGAAATGCCTCTTCATTCTCAGGGTCGTAAGTGTAATGAGTAGGATAAATAAATGGGAGACAAACTTCACATACAGGTACATAGCAGTCATGATAGGATTTAATAAGCGAGCAAATCAATAATGCCGTTCAACTGTAGCTCATGAGCTGAGAGTTGTATAACTGATGAGAAAAATACGGATGGCGTGGATTTTTGGAAGACGTAGATAAGCTGTCGGCGTGGTCGTACAAGTAGCTACAGGAGATTAACTTCAACAAATGATGAGATTCAAAACCGGAATTGGGAAGAGAAAAACTGAGAGAATACAGTCTGGGAGGCAAGAATATCCAAGCGCCAGACAGGAAAAGAACTTAGTGGTGCATGTCACGTGAAGTATCTCCCCGGATTACCACATGAGCCGCATTACGTAGGTAGCATGTGTAAATCTGCCACACCTAAAACTAGCTCCTTTTAGGGACGTAAATAACATAAGACACTAGACCCACCATGTATCAAGCTAATCATTGTGTGGATAGCCCCAGCGTAGTAGAAAAAGCTTCATTAGATTTTTAGATTTTGCCACCGAAGTGGCTAGTTTATTGTGCACACCTTATCCACCCTGTGGACGGTAGCGCAGAAGCATATGGATGCACAAAAGGTCTAGGAACTAGGCCCCAAAAGGGGTTAACAGGAGTACGTTTGGATTTATATCTACAGTTCACTTATCTGTTACAAGCAAATTAAGGTAATTTATTAAGCAATTTTAGGAAATTTTCTTAATATATCTGTATCTTATTTACATTAATAAGATATCTTGACATGTCAAATAGGTTATTATAGTGTCTATTTCTGTATTCCTCTGTATTCCTCAAATAAACACACAGTATTCAAGATAGTGACCATAGAGCTGGCCACTAGAAGCTTCAGAAAGTCCAAAGATTCACAAAAAGGCTGATTCCATAGGTAATGAGAGTGCACAAAGATGAGATTAAGGGAGCTAAACCTGGTGTTTTTAAATGAGAGGAGGAGACGGCAGGTAAGAAACGTAGATGATCCAGGCACTGTGAGGGTGGACAGGGAAGAGAGTTCTTCGTGAAGAAGTAGACGTAAGCTACAAATCCAGAGGAACCACAGGATTATTAGAAATTCTTCATTAATCTAAGAGTAATGAAAAGTGGTACTTTGGAAGAGAAAGTAGTGAAAGCAAACTCATTACACAAAGAGGCTGTGGAAGAAAAATTCCATACACAAAGAGGAAGTGGTGAAGGTAAATTTCAGACACAAAGAAAAATGGTGGATAACTCCATAAAGAGAGAGTGATGGAGGGAAGCCCCATCACAATTTTAAGAATGAATATAATAGGTATCTGGGGGCTAGTAATCAGTCCTACAGCATAACTCAGTGAGTATACATAAACAGTACCAGAAGAAAGGGAAGTAAATTGAAGAGAACAGGATGAGGAACAATGAGGGGAAGAGAGAAAAAAGCATAGCATTAAAAAAAGAATAGGAGCTAGAAAATTATTTATATTGTGAATAGAAGTTGCAGCATCGGCAGAAGACGATGTTGATAAGGAGGAGGAGGACGACGAAGAAGACAGGGAGGGGAAGAAGAGCAAGATGAAAGCCCTCTATCAAACCCACCTTTTCGCAATTTCTACACGTAATAACCCCCTTCTGGCGACACATTGTTTATGTTCCGAGCTTCCGTAGCGTCGAGGCGGTCATTAGCATATTCCCTGAACACATGTTTATGATAATATTACTCGACTTCTTCCGCTTTTCTCTGTATCAACTGGCAATAAAGTTCCGAGCAACTGTCAGACACAAAGTTAATTTTATTTTCGAGCACTACCGTTTATTTTGAAGACTCAAAATCAGGCAGTGTTATGCAGTGCAGTGAGGGAATGATAGGAAAACCAGTGGGAAAGGGTCGAAGTATTACCAACTCGTTCACTTCTCGCACCCTCTTCCCTCGTCGAATAAGCTGGTAAAGATGTTGAATGTGATGTTAAATATTGCTTACGGTGTGCGGAGGCGGCGATGTGGCTATAATGAATCATCAGCAGATATCAATTATTCCTACGACGCTGACGCAAATGAGCATTTTCATATAAGATCGCCCTTGAGTGGGCATTTTTACTGCATTACGGTCGACGCACGGGCGCGAGTTATTGGCAACTGCGTCTACGAGGGTTTGTTTATTACCAGCATAAACACGGGAGCACAAGACCATGAGTAAGGAACACGGGAGCACAAGACCATGAGTAAGGAACACGGGAGCACAAGACCATGAGTAAGGAACACGGGAATACAAGACCATGAGTTTATCTGGAGTTTATCTGGAGAGAGTTCCGGGGGTCAACGCCCCCGCGGCCCGGTCTGTGACCAGGCCTCCTTAGGTCAGTGTCCCAGGATGCGACCCACACCAGTCGACTAACACCCAGGTACCCATTTTACTGATGGGGAACATAGACAACAGGTGGAAAGAAACACGTCCAATGTTTCTACTCTGGCTGGGAATCGAACCCAGGCCCTCACCGTGTGAAGCGAGAGCGTTAACCACCAGGCCACCAGAGCCCCAGTACAAGACCATGAGTAAGGAACACGGGAGCACAAGACCATGAGTAAGGGACACGGGAGTACAAGACCATGAGTAAGGGACACGGGAGTACAAGACCATGAGTAAGGGACACGGGAGTACAAGACCATGAGTAAGGGACACGAGAGTACAAGACCATGAGTAAGGAACACAGGAGCACAAGACCATTAGTAAGGAACACGGGAGCACAAGACCATTAGTAAGGAACACGGGAGCACAAGACCAAGAGTAAGGAACACGGGAGCACAAGACCATGAGTAAGGAACACAGGAGCACAAGATCATGAGTAAGGAACACGGGAGCACAAGACCATGAGTAAGGAACACGGGAGCACAAGACCATGAGTAAGGAACACAGGAGCACAAGGCCATGAGTAAGGAACACGGGAGTACAAGACCATGAGTAAGGGACACGGGAGTACAAGACCATGAGTAAGGAACACGGGAGCACAAGACCATGAGTAAGGAACACACGAGCACAAGACCATGAGTAAGGAACACGGGAGCACAAGACAACGAGTAAGGGACACGGAGACACAAGATCACAACAAAGGGACGCGGAGACAAGATCACAACTAAGGGACAGGGAGAGACAAGACCACAGCTAAGGGAAACGGAGACACAAGATCACAACAAAGGGACGCGGAGACAAGATCACAACTAAGGGACAGGGAGAGACAAGACCACAGCTAAGGGAAACGGAGACACAAGATCACAACAAAGGGACGCGGAGACAAGATCACAACTAAGGGACAGGGAGAGACAAGACCACAGCTAAGGGAAACGGAGACACAAGATCACAACAAAGGGACGCGGAGACAAGATCACAACTAAGGGACAGGGAGAGACAAGACCACAGCTAAGGGACACGGGGAGAAAAGATCACAATTAAGGGACCCGGAGACACAAGACCACAACTAAGGGACACGGAGACACATGACCACAACTAAGGGACACGGAGACACATGACCACAACTGAGGGACACAGAGACACACGACCACAACTAAGGGACACGGAGACACATGACCACAACTGAGGGACACAGAGACACACGACCACAACTAAGGGACACGGAGACACATGACCACAACTAAGGGACACGGAGACACATGACCACAACTAAGGGACACGGAGACACATGACCACAACTAAGGGACACGGAGACACATGACCACAACTAAGGGACACGGAGACACATGATCAGACAAGGAAGGTAAGATAGAGGGAAGATATGTTAATTTTCAAGCAAAATATGAAATCAAATGCAGGATAATGCTAATTTACACACTGGTTCTGAAAACGAAATTTCAGTGGAAAACAGCACCATATACTGATAGAGAAAGCGGAATCAGGACTCAGAAGTTACAACACAGCGCTCGAAGTGGTAAGAATTATTAAAAGTATGCATCTGAGATATGGAATAGATCAGGATAAGTTATTAAATGTCACAACACGAACTGTGTGACTAAAGCAAGGAAAACAAGCAAACACACACACACACACACACACACACACACACACACACACACACACACACACACACACACACACACAAATGCGCACGCCCGCGCGCGCGAGCGAAAAAGTGCATTACTAATCAAAACTCTTCATGCTATTGGCATGAAGTGCTTACGAATTAGATCGTCATTCCCTTCAACGTGTCTACCTGAACTTCCTAATGATTTCTGTAGCATTGCTACACGGAAGTCCCAGTAAAACCTAAAATTATAATTTCTTATGATATGACTCGGTACTGTCATCTTGGCAGTGTACTGTCATCTTGGCAGTGTACTGTCACCTTGGCAGTGTACTGTCACCTTGGCAGTGTACTGTCACCTTGGAAGTGTACTGTCACCTTGGCAGTGTACTGTCATCTTGGCAGTGTACTGTCATCTTGGCAGTGTACTGTCATCTTGGCAGTGTACTGTCATCTTGGCAGTGTACTGTCATCTTGGCAGTGTACTGTCATCTTGGCAGTGTACTGTCATCTTGGCAGTGTACTGTCATCTTGGCAGTGTACTGTCATCTTGGCAGTGTACTGTCATCTTGGCAGTGTACTGTCATCTTGGCAGTGTACTGTCATCTTGGGAGTGTACTGTCATCTTGGGAGTGTACTGTCATCTTGGGAGTGTACTGTCATCTTGGCAGTGTACTGTCACCTTGGCAGTGTACTGTCACCTTGGCAGTGTACTGTCACCTTGGCAGTGTACTGTCACCTTGGCAGTGTACTGTCACCTTGGCAGTGTACTGTCACCTTGGCAGTGTACTGTCACCTTGGCAGTGTACTGTCATCTTGGCAGTGTACTGTCATCTTGGCAGTGTACTGTCATCTTGGCAGTGTACTGTCATCTTGACAGTGTACTGTCATCTTGACAGTGTGCGAAGAGTAGAACAAGATAACAATAATACATTAAACATCAGTACTGAAGATATAAAGACAGAGTTGTACTGGTCAGGTTGTAACATCAACACCAACAATAACTTTTGTCCAGAGGTTCACTCTCCCAGTGTGTACATCTTATTTTCTATCCCTAGTTTTTGTTTTGTTGTTGTTGTTGTTGTTGTGTTGATGAATATTTTTGTAAATATAGTGAAGGTGAGAGAAATGAAGACATGAAAAATTAAAAAATGAGAGAGAGAGACTGTTTAAAAATTCAATTTTTTTTTTCTATTTCCAGTACAAGATTCTCTCAGTCCGTCACATGTTTACATTTATTATTAAATATATGTACAAAATACTGTTTAACAGCATTCTCCATTCGGATTATTTAGAATTCTATTAAAATATATAAACAATTTAAATATAATTGTAGCAGGTGTGTGAGACAGTACAGATATATGCATATATGTCAGTGACACAGTGGTTGATAATATGTATTGTACGTCTGCTGGGGAAATTGTGTTTATATTGTAGTGTGTGACCAGAAAATAAGTGTGTGTGTGTGTGTGTACTCACCTATTTGTACTCACCTATTTGTGGTTGCAGGGGTCGAGTCCTAGCTCCTGGCCCCGCCTCTTCACCGGTTGCTACTAGACCCTCTCTCTCCCCGCTCCATGAGCTTTATCAAACCTCGTCTTAAAACTGTGTATGGTTCCTGCCTCCACTACGTCATTTTCTAGGCTATTCCACTGCCTTACAACTCTATGACTGAAGAAATACTTCCTACTATCTCTCTGACTCATTTGTGTCTTCAACTTCCAATTGTGGCCTCTTGTTTCTGTGTCCCCTCCCTGGAACATCCTGTCCTTGTCCACCTTGTCTATTCCACGCAGTATTTTATATGTCGTTATCATGTCTCCCCTGACCCTCCTGTCCTCCAGTGTCGTCAGGCCGATTTCCCTTAATCTTTCTTCATAGGACATTCCCCTTAGCTCTGGAACTAACCTTGTTGCAAACCTTTGTACTTTCTCTAGTTTCTTGACGTGCTTTATCAAGTGCGGGTTCCAAACAGGTGCTGCATACTCCAGTATGGGCCTGACATACACGGTGTACAGTGTCTTGAATGATTCCTTACTAAGGTGTCGGAATGCTGTTCTCAGGTTTGTGTGTGTGTGTGTGTGTGTGTGTGTGTGTGTGTGTGTGTGTGTGGGTGACTGTACTTGTGTACTTGCGTGTTTACTTATGGACATTTCAGTGACTTATATAAAGACTAAGTACAACAAAAAAGGAAGCTGATACCTTTTTTGTAGCAGATTTCTTAGTGGGAAGAAATCTGCTACACATGCGGACACAAATATAAACAAAAAATGAAAACAAAAGAAATATAACAAACAGCTTTTGTCACTGTCTATTTCTGGTACAGTTCACAACTGCTGGACACAACTGCAAAATATTGTTTAATTTAAATAAAATATTAGTGTTTGTCTATTGCTGATTATGCTAAGCAATGAATATGTCAAAATTGTGATTGATCGAGTCATGGAAAAGTTAAAATACGTATAGGTAATAAATAACTGTCTAGGTTTAGGAAGAAGGTTATGTGAGCACCAGCATATTTTTGCAAATGTTCAATAAACAGAAAAGCGAATTGTTACAAAAGACATTGAGTTTGTTGCCTGACTACAGGATTCAATTAAAATTTACGCTAAAGATTTGCTTTATTTCCGTTGTATTTATTGTGCAATAGATATCAGATGTTAGAGAGGGACGAAAGAAATGCGTGTGTGTGTGTGTTTGTGTTTGTGTGTATGTGTGTGTGTGAATGTACTTGTTACTTTCATATTTACTTGTGGACGTTTCAGTGTCTTGCATATAAAAAAAATGCCGAATTTCATCAAAAAAGAAAGCTGATAAATTTTTCGTAAGAGATTTCTTCGTGGGGGAAACATAAAATGAAACGGACACACATCTATACACGATAAAACGTCCACGCAATACACTGTTAAAGTTTCACGAGGAAAAACAAAAAAAATTAACTTGAATACATAATGAAACATAAATAGAAGTCCGAGATTTTATTAAGTAACCTCAGCTTGGTAGCCGAGTTGGGAGGCAGCTTAGTAGTGTTTAGCTGGTCTGCTGTTCCAGGCTGTCTTGGTGGGTGTAATTACAGGACGCAGATTTCTGTGTGTCCCCTCCTGTAATTCCACCCACCTGGACAGTCTCGGCAGTAGACCAGCTAGACAAGACCAAGTTACCATCCAACAAGGTCACTGGGGAGGGGCCAACACGTGTACACACACACACACACACACACACAAAAGAGCCCACCCAGCCAACAACCCACCCAACCAACAACTCACCCACCCGCCCACCTAGGAAAGTGAGGAAGGGAGTTCATCTGAGGGGACACAGATGAACTTCTGGACACACGGAACTAGGGAAAGCACCAAAATAACCGGGAGTGGGAACTGTGGAAGGGTTGACATCCGGAGGCCCACGGATGAAGACCTGGAAACATAACCCACACCTGACTATGACCACTCCTATGACAATACACCATGACCTCACCTCACTGACCACACCTCACTATGATCTCATATCACCATGATCCACACCTGGGAGTTCATCTGAGGGGACACAGATGGACTTCTGGACACACGGAACTAGGGAAAGCACCAAAAAAACCGGGAGTGGGAACTTTGGAAGGGTTGACATCCGGGGGCCCACGGATGAAGACCTGGAAACATAACCCACACCTGACTATGACCACTCCTATGACAATACACCATGACCTCACCTCACTATGACCACACCTCACTATGATCTCATATCACCATGATCCACACCTGGGAGTTCATCTGAGGGGACACAGATGGACTTCTGGACACACGGAACTAGGGAAAGCACCAAAATAACCGGGAGTGGGAACTGTGGAAGGGTTGACATCCGGGGGCCCACGGATGAAGACCTGGAAACATAACCCACACCTGACTATGACCACTCCTATGACGATACACCATGACCTCACCTCACTATGACCACACCTCACTATGATCTCATATCACCATGATCCACACCTGGGAGTTCATCTGAGGGGACACAGATGGACTTCAGGATACACGGAACCAGGGAAAGCACCATAATAATCACACCAAAATAACCACACCTTACTACGAGCTCACCTGTGACAATACACCATGACCTCACCTCACTATGATCTCATATCACTATGACCACACCTGACCATGATCCACACCTGGGAGTTCATCTGAGGGGACACAGATGGACTTCTGGACACACGGAACATGAACCACACCAGACTATTACAACACCTAACTATGATCACACCTGATTATGAGAACTAGTGTCTATGACCTCACCATCCCTCACCTATGACCACGTCTACAAACACACCTCACTATGACCACAATACACCAAGACCTCACCTCACTATGACCACACCTCACTACGACCACGCCTCACTACGACCACGCCTCACTACGACCACACCTCACCATGATCCACACCTGGGAGTTCATCTGAGGGGACACAGATGGACTTCTGGACACACGGAACTAGGGAAAGCACCAAAATAACGGGAGTGGGAAGTGTGGAAGGGTTAACATCCGGGGGCCCACGGATAGAGACCTGGAAGCATGATCCACACCTGACTATGACCACCCCTCACCTATGACCAAATCTCACTATGACATCACCTATGACCACACCTCACCTGACTATAACCTCACCTATGACAAAAATTAATACATAGCGTTAGAAATCTTCAGTAAAACGAAGAATGAATGTATAAATAAGGTCTTGAGGATATCTCTCCAAGAGAGAACCTGCAATAATGGATTCAAATTAGACAAATTTAGATTTAGAAAGAATATAGGAAAGTATTGGTTTGAAAATTGGGTAGTTTCAAATTGTTTAAATAGGTGAGTGAGAGGGGTTGGATTTGAGTGGGACTTGCACTTGGGTGGCAGTGAGGTGTGGTCATAGACAGGTCTGCCTAGTGGAAAATGCAGAAATATTTTTCACTCCAGCAGGTCACACAGACAAACTTAGTGATATTATTGCAATTTCATATATTTCGAAAAACAAATGGATAGTATGCTCAGTCACTCAGCACCTGGACCAGATTCACTACGACCTCACATCACTATGACTTGTGGACACATGGAACTAGGGAAAGCACCAAAATAACCGCAAGTGGGAAGTGTGGAAGAGTTAACATCCTGGGACCCACGGTGGAGACCTAGAATCATAAACCACACCTGACTATGACCACACCTGTCTATGACCTCACCTAACTATGACCACATCTAACTATGACCACATCTATGACCTTACCTATGGCCACAGCTCATTTTTACCTTATGACCACACCTCACTATAACCTTACCTATGACCGCAACTCACTATAACCTTACCTATGACCACACCTCACTATGACCTCTCCTCACTATGACCTGATTTAACTATGACCACCCCGTACTTAGGACCACATCCACGACCACACCTCAATATGACTTCACCTCCCTATGACCACACCTCACCATGATCCACACCTGGGAGTTCATCTGAGGGGACACAGATGGACTTTTGGAGACACTAAAAAAAACTGTGGAAGGTTTGACATCCGGGGGCCCACAGATGGAGACCTGGAAACATGAACCACACCTGACTATGAACACGCCTATCTTTAACTAACAATGACCTCACCTATGCTGATTATACCAAGCAATGAATATGTCAAAATTCTGATTAAGGGTGTGATGGAAAAGACAAAATATACGTAATGAAGAACATGATAATGGAACAGTAAAACAGTACAGTACAGTAACGCTAAAGAACAATATTGTAACACACAAGAAAAGTACATTAACATACATCAGAACAGTACATGATTCAATAAAGTATTTACACTAAAGAATTTCTCTATTTCCGGTTTATTTCCTGTGGAAATTAATTTAATTATAAGAAAAGTGAGAGAAAATGCAGGTATGCGTGTTAACATGTGTGTGTGAGAGAAATACACGTCTTGTGGTTATTGTGTGCATATGTGTGTGTGTGTGTGTGTGTGTGTGTGCGTGTGTGTGTGTGTGTGTGTGTGTGTGTGTGTGTGTGTGTGTGTGTGTGTGTGTGTGTGTGTGTGTGTGCGCGTGTGTGTGTGTGTGTGTGTGTGTGTGTGTGTGTGTGTGTGTGTGTGTGTGTGTGTGTGCGTGTGTGTGTGTGTGTGTGTGTGTGTGTGTGTGTGTGTGTGTGTGAATGTTCTTGTGTATTTTGATATTTACTTGTGGATGTTTCAGTGTCTTGAAAAATGACGAATTGTGGGAAGACAGAGTCACACACGGACTCGCATCTATACACAGTAAAACTTTCAGAAAATACACATATACAGCTGCACAAGTGAAAACAAAAAAAAATTAACTTGAATACATTTGTATTTTTTTATTTTATTTATTTTATGTCTTTGCAAACAGTACATTTAGATTTTATATTTACAATAGTGGGTTGCAATGCAAAGGGAGCCTCTATTATGTCTAGACATTATGGGTCAACTTAACATTATTGGCTTACAGACTACTTAACACTAAGGAGTATATCATAGTTGTACAGTAGGATAGTAATTATTTCATAGTTCTACAGTAGATTATTAATTATAAGTGAATCAAAATTTGTACAAGACAAAGGACATATTCATATATTCAAAAATGCTTTTTGTAAAAACAATGATTCAATTATATTCCTGTCAACAACGGATAAAAGGTTCAAAGTGATTGTTGAAGTTATGATGTGGGAGTACATAAGTGAGTATGTGTGTACTGAGTATTTAGCGTTTAGTTTAGGGTGATTAAGTGGCTTTTGAGAAGTCTTAAATTGATTTTCAGACCGGGTTACTTTAATATCTTCTGGTAATGAATTCCATATTTTGGGGCCCTTTATGTGCATAGAGTTTTTACACAGTGTGATATGGACACGAGGTATATCAGAAAGAGATCTGTGTCTTGTGTTGTGGTCATGTGTCCTGTTTAGGTTGGTGAGGAGAAGTTTGAGTGGAGGGTTTATATTTGCGTGTATTCTGTGTATGTAGTAGGCACATGAAAATTGGTGGAGTATGCTGGCGGGAGTGGGAATTTGTTATCATTCTTACTGCTGCCTTTTGCTGGGTTATTAGGGGTTTTAGGTGATTGGATGTTGTTGATCCCCATGCACAAATTCCATATGTAAGATAAGGGTATATGAGTGAATGGTACAGTGCCAGGAGAGCTGATTGTGGAGCGTAGTACCTTATCTTTGATAGTATGCCTAGAGTCTTGGAGATTTTCTTGGTGATTTGTTGTATGTGTGTCCGGAACTTAAGGCTACTGTCAAGGTGGATACCTAGGAATTTTCCCTCTGTGAGTCTTGTGACTGATGATCCGTTTAGCGTTATGTTAATTGGATCATTTGCAGCTTTGTTTCCAAACTGAATGAAATAGGTTTTATCAGTGTTCAGGGTAAGTTTGTTAGTCATCATCCAGGCAGATATTTTCTGCAATTCGGCATTGACTTTGTTTGCTAGTATGACTGGGTTTGGGTGGGAAAAGACATATGTAGTGTCATCTGCAAATAATATGGGTTTGAGTAGCTGTGATGCATTCGGTAGATCATTGATGTAGATGAGAAAGAGGAGTGGTCCAATGACACTTCCTTGTGGGACTCCTACTGTGATTGGTTGGGTGGAAGAGTTTGCATCATTTGCATACACATATTGAGCTCTGTTACTAAGGTATGATTTTAGGTAGTTGAGGGAGTGGCCTGTGATACCATAGTGTGTTAATTTGGAGTACAGCAGTTCATGGTCAACTGTATCAAAAGCTTTACGTAAATCAATGAAAATGCCCAGCAGGACTTCCTTCTTTTCGAGTGCGGTATATATTAGTTCTAGCATGTGTATGATAGCATCATTTGTGCTTTTATTATTCCTGAATCCAAACTGACAAGTGTTTAATATGTTGTGTGAGACGAGGTAGGAATAGATCCGTCTAAGAATTAATTTTTCAAAGATTTTAGAGAGCAGTGGTAAGTTAGATATTGGTCTATAGTTATTCATGTCAGCTTGGTCACCTCCTTTGTGGATCGGAGTGACCCTCGCTATTTTGAGGATTGTTGGGAAGGTATATGATTCATTGGATTTGTTAAAGAGCGTTGCAATAATTGGTGACAATACTCGAGAAGCTTTTTTGTACATAAAAGCAGGCAAGTTGTTTATGTCTCCTGCCTTGTTTTTAAGGGTGTTTATGATGAGCGTAACTTCTATGGGGTTGATTGGAGCTAGGAATAACGTATTTGGGTAGGTACTTATGAGGTAGTCTGATGGACGGGTGTTTGCGATTGGTATTTTGTTCGCTAGATTTTTTCCTATGGTGGAGAAGAAAACATTGAGTGTGTTCGCTGTTTCAGTAGGTGTGAGTAGGGGTTCATCTGATTTTGTTAGTTTGATTGTTTTGTTTTTGGATAACTTTTTAGTTCCAAGAATTTCAGATAGTTTTCCAGGTTTTTTTCATATCAGAAATCTGAGATTATCACTGAGTAACCTCACCTTGGTGGCCATGTTGTGTCCATGTTGGGTGGAAGCTTGGTCTTGTCTAGCTGGTCTACTGTTCCAGGCTGTCTGGGTGTAATTACAGGACGCAGTTTTCTGTGTGTCCCCTCCTGTAATTCCACCCACCTGGACAGTCTCGGCAGTAGACCAGCTAGACAAGGCCAAGTTACCATCCAACAAGGTCACTGGGGAGGGGCCAACACATACACAACACACATATACACAACATACACACACATACACAACATAAACACACACACACACACACACACACACACACACACACACACACACACACACACACACACACACCCGCCCACCTGGAAAAGTGAGGAAGGGAGTTCATCTGAGGGGACACAGATGGACTTCTGGACACACGGAACTAGGGAAAGCATCAAAACAACCGGAAATGGGAAGTGTGGAAGGGTTGACATCCGGGGGCCCACGGATGGAAACCTGGAAACATAAACCACACCTGACTATGACCACACCTATGGCAATACACCATGACCTCACTTCACTATGACCACACCTCACTATGATCTCATATCACTATGACCACATCTCACCATGATCCACACCTGGGAGTTCATCTGAGGGGACACAGATGGATTTCTGGACACATGGAACTAGCGATACCACCAAAATAACCGGAAGTGGGTAGTGTGGGGCCCACGGATGGAGACCTGGAAACATAAACCACACCTTTGACCTCGCCTAACTATGAACACACCTCACCTGAGATGTAAATTTGGTGATTTGCTGCAGACTGGAACGATTATACAATATAATAGCACCACAAATTATCTGAAAAACAGCTGATTTATTCAATAAATCATACTAAACTGTTTGAGAGAATTTATTTTTTGAAATTGATTAAATTAAAATTCAATGTTTTATAATTTGTGGTAAAATTTTATATAGAAGTTCAATTTTTAGACTTGTGTTATTTTACCCCGGCAATATATACCTTCCCCATGAAATTATTATATAAATTTTTTTCATAGACATAAATTTTTTCTTTGGCATATTTTTTTTCATTGGTATAAATTTTTTCATCGGTATAAATTTTTTTCATCGGCATAAATTTTTTTCATCGGCATAATTTTTTTTCATCGGTACAATTTATTTTCATCGGTATAAATTTCTCCTTTGATGTTGACCTGTCTTCTTTGATTTATTTTTATCCCTGTAAATGCAATACCCTTTTTTTCTATTTTCCCAGAACTTCTACACCAAAGATATGAATAAACATAGGCTAGATATTATAATTATGATGGAGCTCCATGATTTAACTAACAGGTGAATTAATATTTGAAGTGTTCTTTAAGATACAAAGTAAATGAACTAAAAAGTAAAAAACAGGTGAAGAACCCTTTAAATAACCCTTTCTTGGCCTTTATAAGCTGGCACTCTCTTAATAGGGTTAATTTGATAGATTGAACTAAACTATTTGTGGTTAAATTTTATAGTTCATTTCTTATTTGTATTTCAATTTAATTTCCATGTTGAGGGCCCCAGAAACCTATAGTGCCCCGGGTCCCCCAAGGTCTAAATCCAGTCCTGACAAGAACAGTTTAATAAAATATGGGAAGAGTAGAGCAAGATGACAATATGCAGTTTTCTTGCATAATCTTTCCAGTCTGCAGCAAATCACCAAATTTACGTCTCAGGTGAGGTGTGGTCATACTGAAATGTGGTCGTGGATGTGGTCATAAGTGAGGTGTGGTCATAGCCAGGTGAGGTCATAGACAGGTATGGTGGGCCCCTTCCACACACTTCCCACTTCAGCTTATTTTGGTGCTATCCCTAGTTCCATGTGTGCCCTCACTTGAACTCCCAGGTGTGGATCATAGTGAGGTGTGGTCACAGAGAGGAGTGGTCATAGATGTGGTCATATATGAGGTGTGGTCATAGTGAGGTGTGGTCATAGTGAGGTGTGGTCATAGTGAGGTGTGGTCATAGTGAGGTGTGGTCATATTCACATTAACACAGTTGTACTGGCCAGGTTGTAACATACACACCAACAATACCTTTTGTCCAGAGGTTGACTCTCCCTTACTATCAGAAAAAAACTATCCCTAGTTTTTACTTTTCGTTGTTCTGTTTATTAATATTTTTCTCAATATAGTGAAGGTGCAAGAAGCAATACCATGAAAAATTAAAACGTGAGAAAGATAGAGACACTAATTGTTTAATAATTCATAAGTGTGTTTATTTGCTATATCCAGTACAACATTCTTTCAGTTGTAATTTCCTTATATTTTCACACTTATCATTAAGGATATCTACAAAATACTTTGTAACAGCATTCTCCGTTCCGATTATTCAGAATTCTGTTAAAATATAGGCCCTTCAAGGGAGGTTCCTTGATGCGGGGGAGGGGCTCTTGATCTACGGAATTGGATCTGTGCTCCGGTTCCCTGAATTGAGCCTGAATACCTTCCATCCCCCCCACAGGGGCTGTATAATCCTACGGCTTTAGCGCTTCCCCATCATTATAATAATTATATTATAATATATTAAATTATATTAAAATATATTAAAATTAAAATCTGGTGGCCTGGTGGTTAACGCTCTCGCTTCACATGGCGAGGGCCTGGGTTCGATTCCCAGCCAGAGTAGAAACATTGGGCGTGTTTCTTTCCACCTGTTGTCTATGTTCCCCATCAGTAAAATGGGTACCTGGGTGTTAGTCGACTGGTGTGGGTCGCATCCTGGGACACTGACCTAATTTGCCCGAAATGCGGAGCATAACAAGAGACTTTCTATGTAGTAGTATGTCATTGTTGTCAGCTAGGACTGTATACCATGTACATGTACTTGTAGTAAATAAAGATTATATTATATATTATATATATATTATATTATATATATTATATTTAAATATAATTGTAGCAGGTGTGTGAGACAGTACAGATATATGCATATATGTCAGTGACAGAGTGGTTGATAATATGTATTGTACGTCTGCTGGGGAAATTGTGTTTATATTGTAGTGTGTGACCAGAAAATAAGTGTGTGTGTGTGTGTGTGTGTGTGTGTGTGTGTGGGTGTGTGTGTGTGTGTGTGTGACTGTACTTGTGTACTTGCGTGTTTACTTAATGCACGTTTAAGTGACTTACATACGTATATATGAAGACGAACTACAGCAAAAAGGGAGCTGATAACTTTTTTGTATCAGATTTCTTGGTGGGAAGACAATCACATAAGGACACAAATGTAAACAAGATGTGAAAACAAAACAAATATATCGATCAGCTGTTGTTCCTATCCTTGCTTCTGCTACAGTTTACAGCTACTCGACACAGTCTTATATAAAGCTGCAAAATATTTTTTAATCTAAATAAAATATTAGTGATTATACCAAACAATGAATATGTCAAAATTGTGATTGATCGAGTCATGGAAAACACAGAATATATAGAAAGAAGAAGGTTATGTGAGCATCAACATAATTTTGCAAATGTTCAATAAACAGAAAAGCGAATTGTTACAAAAGACATTGAGTTTGTTGCCTGACTACAGGATTCAATTAAAATTTACGCTAAAGAATTTCTTTATTTCCGTTTTATTTATTGTGCAATAGATATCAGATGTTAGAGAGGGACGAGAGAAATACAGCTGTGGTTATTGTGTGTGTGTGTGTGTGTGTCTTAAGAAATCGTAATGACACGATTGCAAATAAACCATACCCCCGGCCGGGATTGAACCCGCGGTCATAGAGTCTCAAAACTCCAGCCCGTCGCGCTAGCCACTAGACCAGCTAGCCACAATAAGATTCATCCAACTAGGTATATTTCTACACCATAGGAAAGTTAGCACAGGCACCTCTGTGACCACAAATGCAAGTTTTTACAGACGAATCTCCAGCTAGCGTGGCCGTGACGAACTCTAGCCGGGGGTATGGTTTGTGTGTGTGTGTGAATGTACTTGTTAGTTTCAAATTTACTTGTGGACGTTTCAGTGTCTTGCATATAAAAAATATGCCGAATTTCAACAAAAAAGAAAGCTGATAACTTTTTTGTAAGAGATTTCTTCGTGGGGAAACATAAAATCAAACGGACACACATCTATACACGATAAAACTTGAATACATAATGATAACTTGAATACATAATGAAGCATAAATAGAAGTCCGAGATTTTATTAAGTAACCTCAGCTTGGTAGCCGAGTTGGGAGGCAGCTTGGTAGTGTTAAGCTGGTCTGCTGTTCCAGGCTGTCTTGGTGGGTGTAATTACAGGACGCAGATTTCTGTGTGTCCCCTCCTGTAATTCCACCCACCTGGACAGTCTCAGCAGTAGACCAGCTAGACAAGACCAAGATACCATCCAACAAGGTTACTGGGGAGGGGCCAACACATACACAACACACACACACACACACACACACACACACACACACACACACACACCCGTCCACCCAACCAACCGCCCACGTGGGAAAGTGAGGAAGGGAGTTCATCTGAGGGGACACAGGTGGACTTCTGGACACACGGAACTAGGGAAAGCACCAAAACAACAGGGAGTGGGAAATGTGGAAGGGTTGACATCCGGAGGCCCACGGATGGAGACCTGGAAACATAAACCACACCTGACTATGACCACACCTGACTATGACCACACCTGACTATAACCTCACCCAACTATGACCTCACCTGACTATGACCACACGTCACTATCACCCCACCTAACCATGACCATCCCTCACCTATGACCACATCTCCGACCACACCTCACTATGATCTCACCTCACTATGATCTCGTATCACCATGATCCACACCTGGGAGTTCATCTGAGGGGACACAGATGGACTTCTGGACACACGGAACTAGGGAAAGCACATAATAACCGGAAGTGGGAAGTGAGAAAGGGTTGACATCCGGGGGCCCACGGATGGAGACCTGGAAACATAAACCACACCTGACTATGACCACACCTGTCTATGACCACACCTGACTATGACCACACCTGACTATGACCACACCTGACTATGACCACACCTGACTATGACCACACCTAACTATGACCAGACCTAACTATGACTTCACCTGTCTATGACCACACGTCACTATAACCTCACCTAACCATGACCATCCCTCACCTATGACCACATCTCCGACCACACCTCACTATGACCTCACCTGGGAGTTCATCTGAGGGGACACAGATGGACTTCTGGACACACGGAACTAGGGAAAGCACATAATAACCGGAAGTAGGAAGTGTGGAAGGGTTGACATCCGGGGGCCCACGGATGGAGACCTGGAAACATAAACCACACCTGTCTATGACCACACCTGACTATGACCACACCTGACTATGACCACACCTGACTAGGACCTCACCTGACTATGACCACACGTCACTATAACCTCACCTAACCATGACTATCCCTCACCTATGACCACATCTCCGACCACACCTCACTATGACCTCACCTCACTATGATCTCGTATCACCATGATCCACACCTGGGAGTTCATCTGAGGGGACACGGATGGACTTCTGGAAACACGGAACATAAACATAAACTACACCTTACTATGACCACACCTGACTTAGACCTGTGGAAGGGTTGATATCCGGGGGCCCACGGATGGAGACCTCAAAACATAAACTACATCTGACTATGACCACACCTGACTATAACCTCACCTATGACCACACCTGACCTCACGTAACTAGGACTTCACCTAACTATGACCTCACCTAACTATGACCACCTGTGACCACGTCTACGACCACACCTCACTATAACCTCACCTATATGCCAAGATTAATACATAGCGTTAGAAATCTTCCGTAAAACGAAGAATGAGGGGAGACATGATCGAAGTGTGTAAGTGGAAGATGGATATTAACAAAGGGGATATCTCTCCAAGAGAGAATCCGCAATAATGGATTCAAATTAGAGAAGTTTAGATTTAGTTTGGATAAATACGTGAGTGAGAGGGGTTGGATTTGAGTGGGACTTACACATGAGTAAATAGAATTATGAAAGCTTATCTTTGAGTAGCACTGAAAATTGGGTTGGGCAAATATTGCTAGCGGGATGTATTGTGAAGGACTGCCTAATAGAAAATGCACAAATATATTTCATTCCAGCAGAAGGCCACTTACATTATTACATTATTACAATTCCCAGTCACTCAGCACCTGAACCAGAATTCACTGTGACCACACCTAACCACATTTGGAGTTCATCTGAGGGGACACCTGACTATGACAACACCTGACTATGACAACACCTGACTATGACAACACCTGACTATGACAACACCTGACTATGACAACACCTGACTATGACAACACCTGACCATGACAACACCTGACTATGACAACACCTGACCATGACAACACCTGACTATGACAACACCTATGACAACACCTGACCATGACAACACCTGACTATGACAACACCTGACCATGACAACACCTGACCATGACAACACCTGACTATGACAACACCTAACTTGCCTAATTTTTTTGGCAACAAAATTAGTTTAAAGATGTATTCCTTTATGATTTCCCAACGGCGTATGCTATAATTTAATTGACATATTTTTGTTACCGTCTCTTCCTTCTCTTGTACTACTCCATCTTCATCATTACTTACCTTTACTCTCATTTTCTTACACAGCCATCCTTTTACTTTCTACTGTTATTCCAGATAAACTTAGTTTCCCTCCACTTCCTGGTACTCTTTCACCTCCTTTTCTCTTTTCTCATTTTTACTTTACTTTCTTTATATTTATTTCATTATATAACTCTATCAAAACGTTTCCCACCTCTTCCTCTGCTCCACTTCCTCAACATTCGCTACTCCATCTCTTCCTTTTCCTCTAGTCTCCCTTCTCCGCTTCCACTTATCTCCTCTGGTCTCCCTTCTCCACGTCCACTTACATCCTCTGGTCTCCCTTCGCGTCCACTTACCTCCTCTGGTCTCCGCGTCCACTTACCTCCTCTGGTCTCCTCCGCGTCCACTTACCTCTTCACCTCCCTCTCCCTTCTAAGCCTACCACCATCAGCAGTGAATCAGCAGCTTGACAGAGAGAATTATATGAAACTGACCAGCTTCCCTGAACACATGTAGCAGTAATAACACGCGGTCATTTTGGGCTGTTTCCGGACCTAATCCCCATTCTTCCGTCTGCCTTATATCCCCCTAATGGCTTGTCATTATTTTAAATAACACACATACGTCTTGGGGTGACCTTTTAAGGTATTCTTGCTGTCGTAGGATCTGAGTAGATGTATAACACAAATCAAATATATGAAAGGAAATAAAACTTAATAAAGATACAGTAAACGTTAAATAAAAAGAAATACGTTTAATGTAATCAATAAAAGTTTTGGGAATAAATGGTTTTATAAAACCGACAAGTTGATAAATGAGACACTTGCGTATTTTTATTCTGGATACGTTTCGCCACCCATTGGCTTCAGTCCAATGCAGACAAATGTGTAAGACGAGGAGGAGTTTGAGGTAATCAGTCCCATAGCCTGGAGTTAACTCAAGTCTGAGGGACTGATTACCTCTAATTATTCCTCGCCTTCCACCTTTCTCTGCATTGGACTGAAGAAGCATCTGGCTGGCGAAAAGTTTCCAGAATAAAGATACCCAGATGTTGTGAAAGTGTCATGTATATCAATAAAAGTTTTCGATAATGTTAGTTGCCTGCCTTTATATAATGCCTCATTCTGTTTCCGGATTTAAGTCTAAAAACTTTAGGTTTGATCCAGAAAAATTCCTGATTCACTTAAGAAACTTTTAACTACATAATAAAAGTCAACTGGAACAGAACCCACCAAAGCAGAAAACAGGAAAGGCAAAACAAAAGATGATGCAGAAGGAAGTAGAGGCGGCGGGAGAGGTCAGATCAAGTCATGGGTATTCTGAAGTGAGCATTTGTTGACATAATGGGAAAGGCAGCCATCTACAGAAACAAAGCCAGAACTAGCGTTTTTGAAGGCTAGAATGGTAGATAGTTAATAGGATGGATCTCTGATATCACAGAGAAGAGCACTGTTGGTGTCATCAAGGCAAATACATCTTTTGTGTTTCTTAAGTCTTGAGAGAGAGAGAGAGAGAGAGAGAGAGAGAGAGAGAGAGAGAGAGAGAGAGAGCGGCAAGTTTCACCAACGTATAGGAGAGAACAGAAAATTCAAGAAATGAAGTAGACACTGGAAGTATTCGTGATAAGAGAAGTATGAGCAAGATTATTGCGAAGGGTATTAGTCAGATGAGAAGCGAATATGGTGCTCGAATACACAGGATTTTAAGGTTTTTGGAGACTGGAAATGTAGGCAGGGCAAAAACCAGGAGGTTTCACAGAAGTGTTTGAGGGAGAGAAGAAAGTCGAAAAGATAGCCAATGCGAGAGCGTGAACCGCGAAGAATGGAAACTTGAGAATCAAGAAATTGTGGGTCACATATGCGGAGGGAACGGAGGAAGAGAGGAACAAGGACATTATCCTTGACAGAAAGAGGATGACAAAGGTAATGAATGTACATCCTGCTGTGCATAGGCCTGCTATAGACGGAAAGAGAAAAGTCAGAGTGATGTGGACAGGAACATCAAGGAAAGAATCGATGAGGAAACAGAATAAAAATATACCAACGACACATCTCATATATAAAGTTACAGTCTTGTAATCCCAGAGAATGTTTAGTTCATGTTGGATGGGAACACGTTCACATAGTCATGATACCAGTGTGACACATAACCTTTGGAAGGCATTATTATTATGGAAAGTGATTAGTTATGGAATTTGATACATACACTGACTCTCTAACAACCAAAGATGCAGAGCAGCAGCGTCATGCTGTGTAACGTACATCAGCTGACATATTGTTTGTAAGGTCCATGAAAGCTGTGATAAATTTCCTTCACTACCAGAACAACAAGTCGCGACTGATCAACTTCCTTACAAAAGACCTTAAAAGCAGCGGGATTGTAGTGAAACTACTTAAGGACGACATTGATTTCTTAATAGTCCCAACGGCACTCAGCATGAGGTAGATAAGCCAGTTGTTCCAGTCAAAGTGCTACTCATGACCTGTGACCTGTGGTAGGTCTTGTTACGGACTTGAATACTCCAACTCCCAAGTTGATTCTGATGTACCTGGGATACTTGAAAAGTCATCATCTGTTATGTAACTTACGTAGAGTGTAAGGAAATACATAATTATAGACTAAAGAGAGTTTCATTAAAAAGATTCAACTGAATGAGTCACAGTAATCATGTAATGGAGGTAACTGACTCTCTCAGTATCGCGACGAAACTTGATTTAACGATGGCGTTGTGAATAAATACATATAAACATTTTATAAAATTTATAATTAGTAATCTAACTGTTGTACATTAACTGTTATAAAAGCTTTTTTTTTCACTTGAACAGTTTTGTCCTCTATTTAATTTTGCTTAATTTACTTTACCGAAAAAAAAATCTTGACTTTTTTTTATTTTTACACCTGAATAATATTTCACTCAATTTCCCTCTTTAAAAAATGTTTGGAGGAAATTTTAATCCCACGCCACCAAAAACCTATATATAGAAATATTACACACCAGTGTTTGATTACTTGATGATGAGTTTGTTTTTTTCTTTCGATATCAGTACAAAAATAATCGTTTTGGCGGCCATCTTGAATTCCAAGTCTGGTCTTGAGTGGAGAATCTTTTCCTCTTTTGGTTGAATTTCTCCAAATGGTTATTAACCTTTTTTCATTTTCCCTCTTTCTTCTCTAATCCTTTTCTTTGCTCGCTCTATTTTCATTTCTTCCATAGATTTAATTATTCTACGAATCCCGTCTGGCTGCCTCTTTACCCCCCGTCTCTCTCTCTCTCTCTCTCTCTCTCACGGTTACGACATACAAACGGAAGAAGACACATAACAGTAATGCCATTTATTAAAGAAAACGTTCCGCCACCATTCTCACCTTCACGGAGAAACGTTCCTTTTCATAAATGGTATTACGGAACGTAAATATTTTCTTCCACATGACGGTATCACCAACCCTGAACAACCCATACAGCGTCGATTACGCGATGCACAGTTACGCGATACACAGTTACGCGATACACAGAAAAACGCCGAAAATCCAGGTTTGTATCGCCAACAGGAAACAGTTACTGGCGTTCAATGGGAAGGCGTCAAATTCTCTGGGCCTAACTTGAGAGTTAATTCAGGGATCGTTCACTGAACCTAACTTTCTCTTAATCTAGAACACAACTAATCTAAAATATGGGCAATCTCTGCTGGTGACACTTTGCTTCGTGTAGCAGTGCGATCAGAGGGTCTTAAACGGGGTAACTTTTTAAGCCTTATCATCTTGAATCTCAAGTAATTAGTGGCGATAAATTAGTTTAGATGTTTTTAATTAGCTAATCTCCAGTTAAACTAATTTGTATTGCTATATAATGTCCCATGTTCTCACACACACACACACACACAAGGTGGACAGAGACAGGATGTTCCAGAGATGGGGGACAGAAACAAGGGGTCACAATTGGAAGCTGAAGACTCAGATGAGTCAAAGGGATGTTAGGAAGTATTTCTTCAGTCATAGAGTAGTTAGGAAGTGGAATAGTCTGGCAAGCGATGTAGTGGAGGCAGGAACTATACATAGTGTTAAGACGAGGTATGATAAAGCTCATGGAGCAGAGAGAGGACCTAGTAGCGGTCGGTGAAGAGGCGGGGCCAGGAGCTGAGTCTCGACCCCTGCAACCACAGTTAGGTGAGTACACATATATACATGAAACTAAGAAGAGACAACAGGAAATGATAGAGTAATTGTAGGTATGATGCTGACGTCTAGGCGGATCCTCCCACGAGATGTTTACCGCTACCACTGCCACCATTGCTACCACCTGCTACCACTGCCACCACTGCTACCACCAGTCACCACCACCACCTGTTACATGGCACTAGTACCATTGCAACCAGTTTATTCCCTCTGCACCATCTGCCATCACTAATACCACCACCTGCCACGACTGCCACTACCACCACCACCTGTCACAACTACCGTTACCACCTACCACCAACATTACCACCACCAACATTACTACCACCACCACCACCACTGCCCCCACCATCACCAACACTACCACCATCGCCACCACTACCCCCACCATCACTACCACCACCACCAACACTACCACCACCATCAGCACCACCACCACCACCATCTTCCCACCTGCCACAACCACATATCTCCACTTTCATCACATGTCACTATTACCTTTGTCTACCACACTGCCACCACAATTTGACATTTCAACCACACCATCTGCCACTATCACCACCTGCCACCACTATCACCTACGATGATCCTACCCACCACCACTCATCCCTTCCACCACCACCTCCGGCCACAGCTACCACTATTTGCAGCAGTCACCACAATTCTGACATCACGACACTTCCTGGCCTCACCTCTATCACCCCCTCCTGTCATCACTACATCTTCAGTCATTTCTGCTGTTATTACGTCTATCACCACTTCCTGACACCTCTACGACCATTTCTTGCTACCACCACTCCTGCCACCTCCTTCTGCCACAACTACCACCACCTACCATCACTACCTGCCACAACTACCACCACCTACCATCACTACCTGCCACCACCGTCACCTTCATCCACTACCATCTCTGGCTGTCAATAGCACAACTGCTATCCACCACTGCCGCCTTCTCCAGTTACCATTACTAGCACCTACCACTACTACCACGACTGTCACTGTTATCACCGCCATTTACAGCATGTTACCACTACACCCCCCCCCTATCCTCCTGTAAACACCATCTCGACCATCAGTCACGCACAACCAGCCACTCTAGCCAGTAACTGCGTTACAAACCACAGAGAGTAGCACACCCAGCTAGTGTAACCATTAACCATTTATAACCACAACCACCAGAAACCCACAACTAGAAATCATCCACCAAAAAACTCGCCACAAACAACCACCCACTTCAAATAACTCAAGAGTAACAACTACCCACTATACGCTACAACCACCCATAACAATCACACACCATAAAAACTACCCACCGCACCTCACAGCCACCCACCACAACCACAACACACCAGAAACCACAAATATCCACCCACAAACTATAAATAACCACCCACAACCACTACCAAATTTCACAACCATGCACTGCAACCACTAACCAAATCCCACAATCACCCACCACAAACAGCGACCCACAATCACCCACCACAAACAGCGACCCACAATCACCCACCACAAACAGCGACCCACAATCACCCACCACAAACAGCGACCCACAATCACCCACCACAAACAGCGACCCACAATCACCCACCACAAACAGCGACCCACAATCACCCACCACAAACAGCGACCAACAATCACCCACCACAAACACCGACCCACAATCACCCACCACAAACACCGACCCACAATCACCCACCACAAACACCGACCCACAATCACCCACCACAAACACCGACCCACAATCACCCACCACAAACAGCGACCCACAATCACCCACCACAAACAGCGACCCACAATCACCCACCACAAACACCGACCCACAATCACCCACCACAAACAGCGACCCACAATCACCCACCACAAACACCGACCCACAATCACCCACCACAAACAGCGACCCACAATCACCCACCACAAACACCGACCCACAATCACCCACCACAAACACCGACCCACAATCACCCACCACAAACACCGACCCACAATCACCCACCACAAACACCGACCCACAATCACCCACCACAAACACCGACCCACAATCACCCACCACAAACACCGACCCACAATCACCCACCACAAACACCGACCCACAATCACCCACCACAAACACCGACCCACAATCACCCACCACAAACAGCGACCCACAATCACCCACCACAAACACCGACCCACAATCACCCACCACAAACAGCGACCCACAATCACCCACCACAAACACCGACCCACAATCACCCACCACAAACAGCGACCCACAATCACCCACCACAAACACCGACCCACAATCACCCACCACAAACACCGACCCACAATCACCCACCACAAACAGCGACCCACAATCACCCACCACAAACAGCGACCCACAATCACCCACCACAAACAGCGACCCACAATCACCCACCACAAACAGCGACCCACAATCACCCACCACAAACAGCGACCAACAATCACCCACCACAAACAGCGACCCACAATCACCCACCACAAACAGCGACCCACAATCACCCACCACAAACAGCGACCCACAATCACCCACCACAAACAGCGACCCACAATCACCCACCACAAACAGCGACCAACAATCACCCACCACAAACACCGACCCACAATCACCCACCACAAACACCGACCCACAATCACCCACCACAAACACCGACCCACAATCACCCACCACAAACACCGACCCACAATCACCCACCACAAACAGCGACCCACAATCACCCACCACAAACAGCGACCCACAATCACCCACCACAAACAGCGACCAACAATCACCCACCACAAACAGCGACCCACAATCACCCACCACAAACAGCGACCCACAATCACCCACCACAAACAGCGACCCACAATCACCCACCACAAACAGCGACCCACAATCACCCACCACAAACAGCGACCCACAATCACCCACCACAAACAGCGACCCACAATCACCCACCACAAACAGCGACCCACAATCACCCACCACAAACAGCGACCCACAATCACCCACCACAAACAGCGACCCACAATCACCCACCACAAACAGCGACCCACAATCACCCATCATATTATTATTATTATTATTATAATCAAGGGGGAAGCGCTAAACCCGGAGGATTATACAGCGCCTGGGGGGGGGGGATGTGGAAGGCATTCAGGCTTAATTCGGGGAACTGGAGCACAGATCCAATTCCCTAAATCAAGAGCCCCTCACCAACATCAAGGAACCTTCCTTGAGGGGATCACCCATCATAACTCAACATGCATCCCTTCCCCCGGTATAACAACCATCGTCCACTCCAACTACAAATACTTATTCAGACCAGTCGACATAGTCAACCACAACCACCCACTATAATCAACCCCGGTTATTACAGACGTTAATTAACCACAACTACCAATTCAACCACCCACCAACACCACATCACAACCAGCAACCACCCACCGTAACTAATTGCTATTTACCACCCACGAATGACACCCAAACACAACACCCAACAACCAACAACCACAACACGCAAGAACCACCAAACACAACCGTTTTGCCGCCCACCCACACAACCATCACCTTTCCCTACCCACAGCCATTCACTCACTCATCACAACTACTCGTCACAACGACTCATCACAACAGACCACCATCATTATTGGTTCTTCCCTATGGTCAACCTCTAACCACTTAAGTACGCGTATCCGCCATTTATCGGCATATTCAACCATCGGATTATGGCCATTCTCTCGTGATTACCACCTGACAGTGTGTCCAGTCCAAATTTCCAAGCGTAGGGTTGACAGGCTGCGGAGAATTCAGAGAAAGGGGAAATTAATAGCGGATAATTTCTCAGTAATGATCATAATTAGTCTTCATCTCTCCCATCGCGAGATGTTGAGAGTCTGTTGACATCTGTCAGCGAGGCAGGTCTTTGAGCCCATTTTAAAATTAGTGTACTAATGCCATTTGATGAGCACAGGGGAGTGATTCAGTGAGCACGATCATCTTGCAGGTGGTGGCTTTACTGCGTGTGTGTGTGAATTATGTAATAAAGTTAGGTGGCTATTGCATATTCATAGCCATGCAGAATAACCACAGTGGAGGAAAAATAGGGAATTTCTAAGCACTTTCGTGATTTTCTCACATCAAGAAATTCTGATAATGTGAAAAATCACAAAAGCGTTTGGAAGGTCACTATTTTTTTCCGCAGTGGTTATTTTGCACACTGTGATGTCACCTGTTTGCTCTCATCTTATTGCATTCATGCACTTATAATTACTGTCCCTTTCATGTGGGCATAGTACAGAAAATACAGGTAAACAATCCTAGTTCATAAACCTTTTGCTATAACTCCGCGAAAATCAATCTGGACATGACGGAATTCATATTTTTAATTGATTTAGGTTACCTTTAGGCAAGGTGTGTAGCATTAAGAAATGTTAGGCAAACTTAAGCAAGGTATAAAAAAAACTTTGTTTAAAAATATACCAGAAAATGACATCATTCGTACAAAATGTGATCAGTTTTATATGAAGCATAGATGTATATAAGGCATAGATGTATATAAGTTGAGGTATAGATGTATATAAGTTGAATTTCATGACAACACACAGCTGATCCAGTAGGCTACGACGTCGCCCCCTTCCCCCACACCGGGAAACTGGCAAAAAAAGGCCACAACACTAAAAACCCAACTTACTGGCTAAATACCCACCTCTGGAAAACTGGATAATAGATGACCAGGACACGTTGCCAGGTGAGTTAAGTTAATAATACCGCGTGATATGGTAATGAGGCATCTCGCTGATCGACCACTCCACCTGAGGTAACCCTGATGGCTGGACCTGGCTAATAATACAGTATTGGAGAAGAGTCGTGAACCAGCGGCGCCACCCTCAACCCCCAGCCCCTGGGAAGATGGACTGAGGGGGCGCCCCGAGGAAGAGGGGCAGTTTAACAGTTAGGAAGACGCAGTGTAATCAAAGGGACAGGAGAGGAAAGCAGATTCAAGTTAAATTCGTTATGAAGAGGATGTTTTTGACCGTGGGAAAATGTACTGGGAGGGAAGTAGGAGAGGAAAAATTAAGGGCAATTGGTTAGGAAAGGTATTGTATACGCTAAGAAAACTAGGAGAGAGCAGAAACAAATGGAGTACTTGGCTGTCCCTTAGGGGAAATGTGAAATGAAAGTCTAGGAAAAGCTGGATAGAAAAAAAACAAGGAATAACGTGCAAGAAGAAACACTGAGGGGAAAAGTACGACAAAGAGCAAAGGATACCTGGAGTTTACCTGGAGAGAGTTCCGGGGGTCAACGCCCCCGCGGCCCGGTCTGTGACCAGGCCGCGTGATTTTATGTCAAGAAATAACTAGGAGTTGAGAATTAAGGGAAGGATAATACTTCACTGTGTAGAGTGGAATAATAATGATCAAGACGTGGTTAATTCTTTCAACCAGATTAAGTAGTTTTTCTGTGAGTAAAAGAAAAGCAATTAAAGATTATATAGTTAAGGCACTGGTTAGAGAAAGAGTGAGAGAGACAGACTAGGCTAAGGAATCAACTCAAATGTTTAACTACAATTATGCAGAACTGCAACACTGTTCCAGAGATCCTTGGAACTGTAATATCCCCACCCGTTTCTTCAAAGCGTAACCACTGTACCTTCAACCTCTAGGAATAAAGTCCAGCTAACCAGTTTCCCTTGAATTCCTTCATAAATGTTACCATGCTCACATTCCAACAGCACGTCAAAACATTAAAGCCAATTATCTTCACTTTGATGTATCACACTTGCACAGACCTGCTAGAAGGTCAAGCCCCGGGCAATTAAAACCTCCTTTAACTCCCCAGAGGACCCCTACTCCATCCTTTCATCTTATATTTATACACCCTCATGAAGCCCATATTCTGCTCCATCCTCTCTAAACACACAAATCACCTTAACATCCACTCCTCAGCACAAGGAATTCTTTGGCATCCCCACAGAGTTATCCCATTTATATGCTCCGAGCTATCTGCATGATATTCACACCACACATGGCCGCCTAATCACTGCAACGTTTAAAAGCCTATGCCTAACATCCATATAAGTGTTGTTACTACTGTACTGTGGTAGTTTACCCTCTTTTCTCTCTCTCTCCCCCTATTCTCTCTGTCTCTCTCTGTCTCTCTCTCTCTCTCTCTCTCTCTCTCTCTCTCTCTCTCTCTCTCTCTCTGTCTCTCTCTGTCTCTCTCTGTCTCTCTCTCTGTCTCTCTGTCTGTCTCTCTCTCTCTCTCTGTCTCTCTCTCTCTCTCTCTCTCTCTCTGTCTCTCTCTCTCTCTCTCTCTCTCTCTCTCTCTCTTCCTCTCTTCCTCTCTCTCTTTCTATATATATATATATATATATATATATATATATATATATATATATATATATATATATATATATATATATATATATATATGCAAAACAACCACTCTGAAAGAATAGAGAAATTCCAAGCGCTTTCGTGACTACTCACATTATCATAGTTCCTTAATAATGTGAGTAGTCACGAAAGCGCTTGGAATTTCTCTATTCTTTCAGAGTGGCTGTTTTGCATATTCTGAAATCACCTATTTACTGTGATCTTATTGCATATATATATATATATATATATATATATATATATATATATATATATATATATATATGTATGTATATATATATATGTATGGAAGAGGGTAAGGTACCTAGGGATTGGCAGAGAGCATGCATAGTTCCTTTGTATAAAGGCAAAGGGGATAAAAGAGAGTGCAAAAATTATAGGGGGATAAGTCTGTTGAGTGTACCTGGTAAAGTGTATGGTAGAGTTATAATTGAAAGAATTAAGAGTAAGACGGAGAATAGGATAGCAGATGAACAAGGAGGCTTTAGGAAAGGTAGGGGGTGTGTGGACCAGGTGTTTACAGTGAAACATATAAGTGAACAGTATTTAGATAAGGCTAAAGAGGTCTTTGTGGCATTTATGGATTTGGAAAAGGCGTATGACAGGGTGGATAGGGGGGCAATGTGGCAGATGTTGCAAGTGTATGGTGTAGGAGGTAGGTTACTGAAAGCAGTGAAGAGTTTTTACGAGGATAGTGAGGCTCAAGTTAGAGTATGTAGGAAAGAGGGAAATTTTTTCCCAGTAAAAGTAGGCCTTAGACAAGGATGTGTGATGTCACCGTGGTTGTTTAATATATTTATAGATGGGGTTGTAAGAGAAGTAAATGCGAGGGTCTTGGCAAGAGGCGTGGAGTTAAAAGATAAAGAATCACACACAAAGTGGGAGTTGTCACAGCTGCTCTTTGCTGATGACACTGTGCTCTTGGGAGATTCTGAAGAGAAGTTGCAGAGATTGGTGGATGAATTTGGTAGGGTGTGCAAAAGAAGAAAATTAAAGGTGAATACAGGAAAGAGTAAGGTTATGAGGATAACAAAAAGATTAGGTGATGAAAGATTGAATATCAGATTGGAGGGAGAGAGTATGGAGGAGGTGAACGTATTCAGATATTTGGGAGTGGACGTGTCAGCGGATGGGTCTATGAAAGATGAGGTGAATCATAGAATTGATGAGGGAAAAAGAGTGAGTGGTGCACTTAGGAGTCTGTGGAGACAAAGAACTTTGTCCTTGGAGGCAAAGAGGGGAATGTATGAGAGTATAGTTTTACCAACGCTCTTATATGGGTGTGAAGCGTGGGTGATGAATGTTGCAGCGAGGAGAAGGCTGGAGGCAGTGGAGATGTCATGTCTGAGGGCAATGTGTGGTGTGAATATAATGCAGAGAATTCGTAGTTTGGAAGTTAGGAGGAGGTGCGGGATTACCAAAACTGTTGTCCAGAGGGCTGAGGAAGGGTTGTTGAGGTGGTTCGGACATGTAGAGAGAATGGAGCGAAACAGAATGACTTCAAGAGTGTATCAGTCTGTAGTGGAAGGAAGGCGGGGTAGGGGTCGGCCTAGGAAGGGTTGGAGGGAGGGGGTAAAGGAGGTTTTGTGTGCGAGGGGCTTGGACTTCCAGCAGGCATGCTTGAGCGTGTTTGATAGGAGTGAATGGAGACAAATGGTTTTTAATACTTGACGTGCTGTTGGAGTGTGAGCAAAGTAACATTTATGAAGGGATTCAGGGAAACCGGCAGGCCGGACTTGAGTCCTGGAGATGGGAAGTACAGTGCCTGCACTCTGAAGGAGGGGTGTTAATGTTGCAGTTTAAAAACTGTAGTGTAAAGCACCCTTCTGGCAAGACAGTGATGGAGTGAATGATGGTGAAAGTTTTTCTTTTTCGGGCCACCCTGCCTTGGTGGGAATCGGCCGGTGTGATAATAAAATAAAAAAAAATATATATATATATTATATATATTATATATATATATATATTATATATATTATATATATATATTATATATATTATATATATATATATTATATATATTATATATATATATTATGTTTCATGAACTCATCTTGTGATTGGTCGGCTCCGGAAAATCTAAACTTGTTCACTCCCTCGTATCTGGTTCCCCAAGTCTTTCGCTGCCCTGAAGTGTTCTTACTCTCTTCTTCATATTCTTTTCTACGCTTACTTTTAATTTCCTCCTTTTACATACCCTATCAGATTCATCCACCAACGTCACCAACCTCTCTTCAGAATCTCTCGGGAGAACTGTCAGCTGCAAAGAACAACTGTGACAGTTCATACATTATCTCAGATTTATTATCCTGTAATACCACATCTCTTCTCAATACCCAATCATTCACTTCTCGCAGTCTCATTAATATA
Source organism: Cherax quadricarinatus (assembly GCF_038502225.1). NCBI lineage: Eukaryota > Metazoa > Arthropoda > Malacostraca > Decapoda > Parastacidae > Cherax > Cherax quadricarinatus. Next base: position 57,420,885 of record NC_091292.1, read on the forward strand.
TATGTTAATCAAGCAGGGTGATATCACATCATTGTATAAGTCCTCCTTTTGCTGGAAAACAGTGTTTCCCTCTCTCCTATATGCCCTGAATCTCACTCTTTACTGCTTTTATTACTCTACTACATATATCATACGCTTGTAACATCTGCCATATTGCTCTCCTATCCTCTATCATATACTGAATTCATAAATGTGACAAACAGTCCCTTATCTTTATCTAAGTATTATTCACTTAGAATTCTCATATCAACACTTGACCTACACATGAACAACCTTCCTGCATCCTTGTTCCTCTCCAGTCACGCTTTTGTTTATCGGTAACGCTTTCAAAAAATAGTTCTACCATGCACCTTACCCGTTATACACTGCAGGTTTATTCATCCTATAATTTATTCTCTCTCTCTCTCTCTCTCTCTCTCTCTCTCTCTCTCTCCCCATACTTCCTTTATATAAAGGAACTATGTATGCTCTCTGCCAGTGCATGTGTACCTTCGCTTCTTTCATGGATATTGAACAAAAACATCACCGAAGTTTAGGAAAATTATGCCCTTTTCTGCTTTGAACAACTCGTGTCTAAATCCCATCTATCAACTGCCTTACGCCCTTCCCCAACATCCATCTCTGTTTCTTCTTTTTATTAAGTGTTGCAGCTTCCTGTCCAATATGTGAAATCACTGTAACGTTTTTTTCTTTTAACACTTAAGACCGCAAAATATTCTCTCCAGCTTTCCCGTACTTCCACCTCCCCATGTATCACAATGCATGTGTGCACACAGAATAAAGCCTGGTCACAGACCGGACTGCGGGGGCGTTAACCCCCGAAACCTTCTCCAGGTATTTACTCCATGTATACAAGCACGAACGCACGAACACGCACACGCATTAAGTGGTGGGGCCAGGATCCGAGAATCGACTCCTGCAATAACAAATAAGCGAGTACAAATAGGTGAACACACACATGCTTGATCCTCCTTCAACAGGGTCATCTCATGGATCAAAATACTCACATTAAGAGGGAGGTTAAAAAAGGGATAAGAAAAGCTAAACGGGACTCTGAAATTAAAGTGGCAGATGATTTGAGAAAACCCAAAAATTTTTTTCCAGGTATGTATAGTACAAAGGTTAAGAGAAAAGTTAGGTTCTCATGAAACTAACTCTGGACAGCTTACTGGCGAGGAAAATGAAATGTGCTCGATTTTTATTAATTATTTACTCTGGGTTTTCACAAGACACTAAAAATATCCTAGTAATTACTTTTTATAGTGGGCTTGATGAAAATAAATTCTACAATATCACAGTTACTAGGGATGTGGTAATCAAACAGGTTGACAGATTAAAGCAAAATCCCCGGGTCCTGATGAGCTTTTTTCAAGGGTTTTTAAGGAGTGCAAAATGGGACTTTGTGAACCATTAACTAGCCTTTTTTTAATATATCTCTTCAAACAGGTCAAATGTCTAATATGTGGAAGATGGCTATTGTAATTCATATTTTTAAAGCAGGGGATGAGTCATTACCGTCAAATTACCGCCCAGTAAGCCTGACCTTAATTGTAGACAAGTTAGTAGTCAATTATAGGTGAAATTATAAGAAGCCATCTTGATTGGCACAATTTGATCTGTGATATTCAGCATGGATTTATGAGGAGCCGTTCAGCCTGACTAATTTACTGCGATAAACCTTTTGAGGCAGTGATGATAAAGAATACGATATTGTTTATTTGTATTTTAGTAAAGCTTTAGATAGAGTACCACTCCAAAGACTTTAAAGTGGCAGCACATGGTCCAGAGAGAAGGGTCCTGTCATGGATCGAGGCGTGGTTCACCAACAAGAAACAGAGATTCTGCCTAAATGGGGGTAAAATCTGAGTAAGAAGCAGTCACAAGTGGGGTTCCACAGGGATCAGTTTTAGGCCCATTGTTGTTCACAATATACGTTAATGACAATGACGATGGAATAATAAGTGATTTGGACATATTCGCTGACGATACAAAACTAGGCAGGATAATGGATTCAGAAGACGATGCCACCGTACTTCAGGAGGATTTAGACAGGTTCATGTATATATTTGTATTGAGTGTTTATGTTGATTACTTTTATTATTTGTTGCTTTTATTTTTTTTTTTATTATTGGGTATGACATTTTATGCCTGTAAGCGCTAAGTGACATACTTGATCACTGTTCTCCATAAACGTTGCAGCTGTTGTAGTTACTGCTGCTGCTACTACTACTACTACTACTACTACTACTACTACTACTACTACTACTACATGAATAAAACTTAAGTACCATCCTGTCCGTAAGTGGCATCAGCCATTAAATATTGAGGCCTTTTACAAGGGTGAGACTGTAATTTAATTAACGTGTTTTAACGGAATAAAATTTTCACCATTTAAGTTAAAACTGGGCAGATCTGCACCTACACACGAGCTATTGTTGTATTACCCTCGTGGGTTTAGCGCTTGGTTTGGATTATAATTTTGAAGCTATTGGAACAATTCCAAGATGTTCAGAATGGTTTCAACAACGTGGGTCATAGGGCATCTGAACGTGCTGATTATTCCTAGATTTTGGTCCAAGTTACTGTACACAAGCGTTGAGAATTTGAAGCCAATCGGATGAGTCCTCGCGTAATAGGCGAGAAATTTGGAGGGAAAAGTAATCTGACACCTATTTAAGTCTCCCATCGGCGATACCTAATAATACAGAACCTGAAAATACAGAACGTAATAAAGTCATTGGGAATTATGACTAGTAGAAGTTTGAAGCCAATACACCAGTACCTGAAGGTCCATAATAACGCTAACATGTATGGATTTATATCAGGACGTATAAGCAACAGGTATATAAAGGTTATTCTCCTGCTCTACACAATGCATTACTCTACCTATGCATTATTAAGATTATGCGGCGTTAATCTGGTCTCCATACTATAGAATGGATATAAATACTTTGGGAAAAATACAGAGAATAATAAGATAATCTGTGTAAAGAAACCTGCGTTTTAAGAGGGAATGATAGGACTGA
>NC_091292.1:57426410-57446410 GCF_038502225.1 Cherax quadricarinatus
ATATATATATATATATTTCATGTGTTTACACACACATCTTCAGAGGATGTATGTGTAGGTACTCGAAAGCACTAAGGTTTCTTTTCCCGTTTTCATTTTTGGTGTGAATTATGAGTACCCAAAGCTTCGGAGAAACAACTAAAATGGTTACGGGAAAAGAGATTTCTCCTAGCGTGTATTACTTTTTTAATATTTATTAGTGCAGTTTTGTTGAAGACTTCACTTACAGAATTGAAAAATATATTTAAATTTAATTTAAGTTTTGGAGATTCTGGAACTTCTAAGATTCCGGCCAGGAACTCATTATGTAGCAGGCATTTTCCCTCTGGATCGCCACGATGAGGCGCTGGAAGAGGAAGATGATATCCCTCGGGTCTCAGGTAGTTTCGATGAGCCAGGAAGTCAGATCTTTGAGGATACCCTTTGTGATGTAGGATACTCATTTTTATCCCGTTTTAATATTATGTGTCACTAATTCCTTGATTATCCCTTAGAGACGTTGCAGAGAGAGACTGGCACAGTACAATAAGCTTCAGTCTCCTGGCATTTACTAAGAGGTGAACTCAGATGATATGAGTAAAACGGAAAATTTATGTGATGCTTGAGGATGATGCCTGCTGAGGTTAAGTGATGTGATGTAGATAAAGAGGCTATGACTGGCCAAGAGGAAAGGATCGGCCCAGGTCGGATTCTAACTGGCTTGGACACGAGAGTCCAGGCATGAGAGAGATTATAAGAGGTCGTGCAAAGTAGCAGTCACTCCTTATTTATGGACAACTCCCTGTGTTAAGTCGAGCAAACGTTAATATTCAGCTTCCTGCGGTGACTAAACAGTGGATAAGTGTAAATAATTTGTGTAGGCTTAGCCCTGTCAACTCCATAAGAAATTAAAAACGCTGGCTCCTCCTTATGTAAATAAATGATGGAAAACATAATAACATGAGAAGATAACATTTTTATTACATAATTTCAAGTTTAAATGTAAAACAGTTAGTTACTGTATAATGTCCCTCCCACAGGAGAGTATGCAAATAGGCTGAACATATATTTATGTAGAGATGTCTAAATTTTAAAATGTACTGCTCGTGTATTCGGAATATATGTGATAAAACCCAAGCTAGTATCATAAATTAATTTTTTTCCAAATTGCTAAACCCATTTATTATTGGAGAAAAGTATGTATGTATGCTGCTGCCGCCATAGTGGCGGCAGCAGCACGAGGTCTGAGAATCCCTTACCCACATGGTGGAGTATGGCTGGACTCCATCTCGCGGATGATAGACTGGTGATTACAGTAAGGAGAATTACATAAATTTAATTGTAAAGGTAGTACGCTTGACCAAATAGACTAGTAGTTTCTTTGATGACGAGACTTACAGGGACAGACCTGTAAATGTAGCCAGAAGTAATTAAGATGATCGCTAGTGAGTGTAAGGAATCTGCGACTAAAGAGTGAACTTCAATGACACAGCTTTCCCCTGGGCCAAAGGTCTCTGATCCTATTGAAAGCAGTAGTGGTGGGTTTAACTCCTAAACATGTTGAGCCTGGGATTTTCCATGTGTTCAGTAGCAGCACTTTTCTGGCTAACATTAAATGAGATAGGTGTCATCCAGGGTGGTTAGTCTTCCATCACCTGCTTTCCACTCTTCCAGTGACGTATTATCATCAGGGAAGCTGGCAGGCGTGTCTTGGTTGCTAGCTAATGAAGATTGAAGTTTTCTCAAGTCTCTACAAAGGCTTCTCTTGATAATCTCGATGACTTTATTGTGTTTATCATGCCATTCTATGGAGCTTACAAAGAAGCTTGAGTAATTCTAATAGCCTGAGATTAAAGGCAAATGTTCAAAGAACTATTACGGGCATGTCCCAATTGAATTGTTTGTAGTCTTTAGGAAGGTCTTGTCTGCTTGAAAACTCTGGAAGGATATCCCACTGCCTTGTTTCTTCTATAAACCTTGGGTAGTGAATTCCTAGGCTTCCTATTGCTTTGGGACTCCCTCACCAAATCGCGGCATGAAATACAAAGACAAGAAAGTAATGCTATCTGTATTGGCTTGCAAATTCCTCCTGTCATTAGTCTTAACTGGAAGTGTTGCTGAAACTATTGATGATCTTCCAGTGGAAGATTTAGTGTTTTGTTAAATATTGATTTCAGGCATTCGTTGTATTTACATAATTTTCTGTCGTCATAGAACAGTGATCATGAGAAGATACAAGGCATCAACTAGTTGATTATTCTCTACTCTTCTTAAAGTTATGTTTTTTCTCGAGGAGTGTTAATAGGCTGAATACTCAGAATACTATCAGTAGAGGATGGTAACTGGAGCTTCTGGTATGATGGATCCATCTGCAGTAAAGATATTTTCACATTTAGAAAAGTTGAGGAGTATTCCCAAGGATTCTCACCTTGACCTCATCTCTTAGAACTCTGCTAGCAAAGAGACCTGTAGTATATCTGCTAAGTCCAGTAGCCATCTTGTGAAATCAGAAGGTGGTAAATTCGCTGGTCTATCCGCCCCTGAGTTCTCATAGTGTTGTACAGAAGACCAATGGGACGAATGAGTCTTCCTGCTGGACCACCTCTGCTGGGGTAACCTCAAACTCGCTAAATAACAGACAAATCTTTGCAGTAAACAGCTGTAACTGTCGGGAAAATAATTTCGACAATTGAAATTATGAATTTATGCTTGACTTCTCTGGCAAAACTATTGCTGTAAGAATAGTTAAGTCGTCAAGTTTAGCTTAAGCAGCACGAAAGATGTCTTATGTACACGTTTAAATCACAAACTAGGAAAAAGTGGAAATGTAACAGGAAATTTACTATTTAGCTTTGTGGCTGGCAGTGTTTGTACCGGCATCTACGCTTATATTCAATTAGGGAAATTTCTGTGCACTTGTAAACTCATCACGAGTTAAAAACCTACAAAAATGCCGAGACCAATGCGTTTTACGCTAGTTTTAGCAGAGTTATGACAAATTAGAGTCCATTTTTCATGTTAAGCTTGAGTTTCATGAACAGCGCCTCAAATCGCACTCCACTAAACAGGCCTTTATCTGGCAGTGCTTCGTTCTCAGGCTCCTGTGTTAATATATTGTGGCACCGATAAAGAACTCATTCAGGTTCGTAAAGCATAAGTATTTTTTCTTATTTTCCTGGTGGCTCTAAATTCTTACGAACAATATAACAGCGTGCGCACACGAATGTGTGTGTATTTAGTGTGTGTATTTAATGTGTGTGTGTGTGTATGTGTGTGTACTCACCTAGTTGTACTCACCTAGTTGAGGTTGCGGGGGTCGAGTCCGAGCTCCTGGCCCCGCCTCTTCACTGATCGCTACTAGGTCACTCTCCCTGAGCCGTGAGCTTTATCATACCTCTGCTTAAAGCTATGTATGGATCCTGCCTCCACTACATCGCTTCCCAAACTATTCCACTTACTGACTACTCTGTGGCTGAAGAAATACTTCCTAACATCCCTGTGATTCATCTGTGTCTTCAGCTTCCAACTGTGTCCCCTTGTTACTGTGTCCAATCTCTGGAACATCCTGTCTTTGTCCACCTTGTCAATTCCTCTCAGTATTTTGTATGTCGTTATCATGTCCCCCCTATCTCTCCTGTCCTCCAGTGTCGTCAGGTTGATTTCCCTTAACCTCTCCTCGTAGGACATACCTCTTAGCTCTGGGACTAGTCTTGTTGCAAACCTTTGCACTTTCTCTAGTTTCTTCACGTGCTTGGCTAGGTGTGGGTTCCAAACTGGTGCCGCATACTCCAATATGGGCCTAACGTACACGGTGTACAGGGTCCTGAATGATTCCTTATTAAGATGTCGGAATGCTGTTCTGAGGTTTGCTAGGCGCCCATATGCTGCAGCAGTTATTTGGTTGATGTGCGCTTCAGGAGAAGTGCCTGGTGTTATACTCACCCCAAGATCTTTTTCCTTGAGTGAGGTTTGTAGTCTCTGACCCCCTAGACTGTACTCCGTCTGCGGCCTTCTTTGCCCTTCCCCAGTCTTCATGACTTTGCACTTGATGGGATTGAACTCCAGGAGCCAATTGCTGGACCAGGTCTGCAGCCTGTCCAGATCCCTTTGTAGTTCTGCCTGGTCTTCGATCGAGTGAATTCTTCTCAACAACTTCACGTCATCTGCAAACAGGGACACCTCAGAGTCTATTCCTTCCGTCATGTCGTTCACAAATACCAGAAACAGCACTGGTCCTAGGACTGACCCCTGCGGGACCCCGCTGGTCACAGGTGCCCACTCTGACACCTCGCCACGTACCATGACTCGCTGCTGTCTTCCTGACAAGTATTCCCTGATCCATTGTAGTGCCTTCCCTGTTATCCCTGCTTGGTCCTCCAGTTTTTGCACCAATCTCTTGTGTGGAACTGTGTCAAACGCCTTCTTGCAGTCCAAGAAAATGCAATCCACCCACCCCTCTCTCTCTTGTCTTACTGCTGTCACCATGTCATAGAACTCCAGTAGGTTTGTGACACAGGATTTCCCGTCCCTGAAACCATGTTGGCTGCTGTTGATGAGATCATTCCTTTCTAGGTGTTCCACCACTCTTCTCCTGATAATCTTCTCCATGATTTTGCATACTATACATGTCAGTGACACTGGTCTGTAGTTTAATGCTTCATGTCTGTCTCCTTTTTTAAAGATTGGGACTACATTTGCTGTCTTCCATGTCTCAGGCAATCTCCCTGTTTCGATAGATGTATTGAATATTGTTAGGGGTACACATAGCGCCTCTGCTCCCTCTCTCAATACCCATGGGGAGATGTTATCTGGCCCCATTGCCTTTGAGGTATCTAGCTCACTCAGAAGCCTCTTCACTTCTTCCTCGGTTGTGTGCACTGTGTCCAGCACTTGGTGGTGTGCCCCACCTCTCCGTCTTTCTGGAGTCCCTTCTGTCTCCTCTGTGAACACCTCTTTGAATCTCTTGTTGAGTTCTTCACATACTTCACGGTCATTTCTTGTCTCTCCTCCTTCCTTCCTTCCTTAGCCTGATTACCTGGTCCTTGACTGTTGTTTTCCTCCTGATGTGGCTGTACAACAGTTTCGGGTCAGATTTGGCTTTCGCTGCCATGTCATTTTCATATTGTCTTTGGGCCTCCCTTCTTATCTGTGCATATTCGTTTCTGGCTCTACGACTGTTCTCCTTATTCTCCTGGGTCCGTTGCCTTCTATATTTCTTCCATTCCCTAGCACACTTGGTTTTTGCCTCCCTGCACCTTTGGGTAAACCATGGGCTCATCCTGGCTTTTTCATTAATCCTGTTACCCTTGGGTACAAACCTCTCCTCAGCCTCCTTGCATTTTGTTGCTACATATTCCATCATCTCATTAACTGGCTTCCCTGCCAGTTCTCTGTCCCACTGAACCCCGTTCAGGTAGTTCCTCATTCCTGTGTAGTCCCCTTTCTTGTAGTTTGGCTTCATTCGTCCTGGCCTTCCTGCTTCTCCCTCCACTTGTAGCTCTACTGTGTATTCGAAGCTTAAAACCACGTGGTCACTGGCCCCAAGGGGTCTTTCATATGTGATGTCCTCGATATCTGCACTACTCAAGGTGAATACTAAGTCCAGCCTTGCTGGTTCATCCCCTCCTCTCTCTCTTGTAGTGTCCCTTACGTGTTGGCACATGAAGTTTTCCAGTACCACCTCCATCATCTTAGCCCTCCATGTATCTTGGCCCCCATGTGGGTCCAAGTTCTCCCAATCGATCTCCTTGTGGTTAAAGTCACCCATGATCAGGAGCTTTGCCCTGCATGCATGAGCTCTTCTGGCCACTCTAGCCAGTGTGTCAACCATCGCTCTATTGCTCTCGTCGTACTCTTGCCTTGGCCTCCTGCTGTTCTGTGGTGGGTTATACATCACTGCTATTACCACCTTGGGACCTCCAGAGTGAAGTGTTCCCGCTATGTAATCACTTTCTTCTCCGCTGTCTCCTCTCTCCAGCTCATCAAAATTCCAGCGATTTTTGATCAGCAACGCCACTGTGTGTGAGTGAGTGAGTTTGAGTAACTCTCACAATCGTGAAGTAGAGTACGTATTAATGTTGATATTTTTAAATCCACTCCATGGGGAAGTGGAAAAGAATTCTTCCTCCGTAAGCCATGCAAGAAGCAACTAAAATGCCGGGAGCAAGGGGCTAGTAATCCCTTCTGTATAAATTACTAAACTGAAAAGGAAAAACTTAAGTTTTTCTTTTTAGGTCACCCTGCCTCTGTGGGATACGGCCGGTGTGTTGAAGTCCACATGTAATATTAATCTTTAAAAAAAATTTGGCTGTTTTAATCGATACCGATAACATAGCACATTCCTAATATTTTTTATGTATATTTAATGGAATCCAATCCTGACCGTGTTTGACACTCTAAATTAGCATACAGACAGAAATATTTTAGAGGACAAAATACCACAGAATCCTACATTTCAGGTAATATAATCTAACCTCACGAAGTTTATTTAGTTCAGAAATAATAATCGTATATTAAATCATGTGACTATTGCACAAAACTGTTTTCAGCAAACGTTTTTTTTTTTTTTGAGAGAGAGAGAATGGAGAAAAAATTCAGAACCAATTTATTAATTCGTATTAATAAACATTGGTGTTTTACCGCAATAAATCCCATAAATTGCCTTATTTTACAGGACAACTCTGTGTAAGAATTTTGTAAGTACAGTTAGGTACAGTTACACATAAATACAATTACACAAATTATCATACATAAGTAACATGTGTGTGTAAATTATCTACCAGGATAACCCCAAAAAAGTTCAGATAAAGTGAGTATAAAGGGTCTATAAAGTGAGTATAAAGGGTAAAAGTATGGAAAAATATCATTCCATGCAACATTCTTTAAATTAAATATCTTGAACGAATAAATTCTTAGAATATTTTACAAATATTTAATTCTAGATACACCAGGCAAAGTTCTTCACACTGGAATGTAAAAAAGATTTGAATCCATAGTTTTACGCAAATATTATAGAAGAGTAAATACTAAAATGCTTCTATCTCGGGATTTATTTTTTTAACAATACCAATAATGGGCTGCAGATCTTTACGAAATCTTTTATCATACATATTAAAACAAATAAAATCCAGCAATCAGTACGATTTTTCAAAATCCTATTTGGTAACTCAGATATTATAGTAAATTACATCCAATAGTATATTTCGCTTCTATTACAAAGGATTTAATCCCCACCATTACAAAGATTGTGTGCCAACAAACAGACCCAATTGGGCATGTGGGTGACCGTGGGCGCTTGAGGGCGGATAGGTGGGCGTGAGGGATGAAGCATTACATAATGAGGGTCTGGTCGTGACAGAGTGAGGCATCTGGCAGCCAGTTTGTGCAGGCGACCAGACCCAACACGTAAATTTGGCCCGGCTGACCTGCATGTTAATCGGCGCTTCTCTACCTAATGGTTCCTGAAGCGCCATTACCGGCAGGATTCTTCCAAGATTATAATTCTTAGCAGGAATTGTAGTTTTTATATAACTTTATTTGAGTTTTTAGCATTTCTCAAATATATAAATATAAATATTATATATATATATATATATATATATATATATATATATATATATATATATATATATATATATATATATATATATATATATATATATATATATATATATATATATATATATATATATATATATATATATATATATATTATAGGAAGGTACCACCTCTAGAACTATATTATATATTATATATTATATATAATTTGAGAATAATTTATATATAAGTAATTTGTCAGGAATATAATTATTGCTTATTACTTTACATTAATTCCTGAGAGTACTTACTCCATCAGGAGACCTCAAAGGAATAGTTCATTCATCAACCGCTAGGAGTATCTGAAGACATAATTACAGTAATTACATTAGATTAGTTAAGACTAACACAAAATAATTAAATACACATTGAAGCAACTGACAAAGATTGCACTTATTGATAAATAAAAGGGATACAGAACACTTCACAATGAAGAGTATAATTACGGAGGTAAATAAATGAGATAACTGTAGAAGAAAATGCAATTGAATATCAAAAAACTGATAAGAAATATATATAATTTCAATCTCGTGTGAGCATAATTGAAAAACATTGTACAGTGTATAACTTTTTGTTTCACGAAATCTTGTATTCATGGGGGATGAGCACTACTCTTATGGAGGTCACACTGTGCATGGGGTCCGGGAGCTATCATCCTTGTTGAAAGAAAAATGATGTCAGGTAAATGGACACAGATGTAACTAACGTGACATTTTCGTTTCGCTCTCCAGGAGCTTTGTCAAGCCTTTGTTATCTCCATTTCCTAGGATCAGGAGCCCTTCCCCATGAAGGCACCTTCTTTTCAGAAGTCAAATGAACTCTGCTGCAAGTATAAATGATGTTTTAATAAAAAGACACTTGCGAAAAATTTGGGTATTTTTATTCTGGATTCGCCAGCCAGTGGCTTCATCAGTCCATTATAGAACGGTGGAAGATGTGAAGGAGTTTGAGGTAATCAGTCCCTCAGCCTGGAGTCGATGTGTTCAGTCCATCGTTGATCATCATGGAGTGAACACATCTACTTCAGGCTGACAATAAAAAGAAGGATAAACGATGGTGTCAGCCAGCACCAGTGACAAGGAATATAACGAAAACTTTATTTCAACGTCTCAACGTTTGGACTTTATCGGATATCTTGATAAAAATTCAGTCATTGACGAAACGTTATTGTAATGGTTTTACCTCAGACTTAAGAAAAAACATAGTAGACAATAACGTTTTAATTTAAAAATAAAAATAGAATACACATAAGCACATTCTCAGTTTAAAATACCAAAAAGGCAGCAGCAACTACCTGAGGTTTGATAGTAATCAAGATTAGAAATGAGTTTATTAACTACAAGTTAACTACGATGTCTATATTGTACTCAGAATATCTAGGTTATCAGTAAGGTAAAGCATAGAATAAAAAAAATAGAAAATAAACGCTTCGACTTTGATATATTTAATATATATTTCACTCTGATCTTTGGGGAAATATACACACGTGCCGTTTATTGCCCCGTTGACTGGGCCGCTAGTTAGTGCCCAAAGAGACTTGAATACCCAAAGAAGCTCTTAATTTATTAGAAGCTAATGAGAGGTGTATCTGGCTCAAAACCCATGAGGCGATTAAGAAGGGCTTCTATCCTTCTGTAAACAGTGAAGGTGAATGTAGGTATTCCCAGCGAGGTATCTTTATGTAGTTACCTGGTATATTTTTTTTCTTATTGCACTCCGATTTTATTTTGCTCATAAATCGAGAACTCGTCATCAAACTGGGTTCAAACTTTCAACACTTGTGTAGGGTAGGGAAGAGTTAGTTCTTGGAACAATTGGCATACTAACATGCCTGTGACGAAAGTTATCCATTCCTAGCATTCTGGAATGGCTGCGATAACTTACAAAATCCTCAGTAGCACAGCTTCAAATGCTCACAAAGGCACCAAAAAATACGACGACAGAGGATAGTGAAATTCATATGCGTAGGTACAGATCCGACGATTTTGTGATAATAGTGTGAAATATTTATTCCGGTTAAATCAGGATAAATAAATTTCAGTTTACCTCTGAACGGTTTCTAGAGTTAATGTCTGATGCATCTAAGGGCCAGGATAGTAACTATTAAGTTTGGTTTGCGTGCTGGCAAATTTGTTGATATAGTAAAATATTCAAAAATAAATCTTGGAATCGTTGGAGTCAGTGCCATAACTAGAGATTGGCTTCAGATTTTCACCAAAGGTGTGATTTGCTGAACACAGAGTTCTGAGATTTCTCCTTGGCCTTCAAGATTTACGACGACGAAATTTTTGGCAGACGAGTAGAAATACATGAACGTTTACAAGAGGAAGGTCCTAATAATTCTCGCCACACTTAAAATGCCACAGCAGCGACCATCGTCTCCACAAAACAGGTAGCTGCAGCTATCATCCCAGTTTTCCATAGGGCCATCATGGGTGTGTTGTTTTTACTACAACCATAAAAGAGATCACTCACAGGCCCAAAAATACAACTGGTACAGAAGGTCGAGAGAATTCCGTGCGAGGGATGCAGCAAGGTTTACGTTGGCGAGACAGGGAGTAAACTTCAGACTTACACTCAAGACCACAAATGTGTCTGCAGAATGGATGATGCCAACAACTCATATGTCGTCTACGGCAAACTACACGTCATGATCTTTGGATCAATACAGCAAATGTTTCACCAGGACAAACCCAAACATAGCATCCTGGAGGCAGCCACCATTTATCTTGCCAAGACCATTGAGCAGAAAAAAATAAATGTATATGCTGGCTGGACTAATTGTTCACACCATCCACGAGTCGTACACTGAAAATGTTACCCATTCTTGGACCCCCTAACCTTACCTTACCTTCCTGACATCACCATTAACATTTCATTTGATTTTTTATACCTTTTAAAGTCCAGTCTAGTAAATTAATGAATGAAACAGTGCCATGAACTATGGCTAATAGTTTGTTTTCAAAAGTACAGTATGTTACAAAATGCAAATATGTCTTTCAAAAAGTGCAAAAATGGGTAATGATCAATGCAATTATATTATTGAGTAATTTAACGTAATTCGCTAACTAATGGGCACATGGAAATTAAATATAAATAACTATATATAATGAAATGAAGTTTAAACAGCTAAGATTGAGTGTATTTGTAGAGAGTTCACTCAAATATATAGGATTTACGGGTAATTGAGGTGAATTGTATGAATGTATAATACAAGTGTTAATTAGTACTTTAAATCACTGTTTCAAGGAGAAATTCCTACATAACTGTTACTCTAATGGACGACCAAAGAAACATGATCGGTCAAATATTGTCCATTATTAGGTAGTAAAGAGAGATTAATTGGCCCACCTGCCGGTGACTGCAGGTAAGAGCCAGACTTATTACCTGGCTGGCCAGGTGTTGCCAAGCTGCCCTACTAGTAAACTTTTACTTCCTCCAATTAATTACTATTTAATTAACAATGTGATGGAAAGCAGCTATATATTGTTTTATCTATTTCAGTGTCACTATTTGGTAATAAATTGATCCACAGCGCGAGGAAAACAAAGGCACTAGCAAGCTGTTTATTATCTAAATTTTTATCTTAGTTGATTTAAACGTCTTAGGAGTAAAACAGATGAACTAGACATGCATATACTGATCTTGTGATAAATTTTTCTACAGCAAACAATTTGTTGGTAATTCAAAATGTACGCAAGTGTTTGATATGAGTTTTGGATCTAATTAAGCTCATAATTATGCTAAAAGAACCACTGTTATTATTAACTTGAAATAAGTTTGATTTTTTCCCCAAGATGCCAAGATCAGTATCATAGGGTGCTTAAATATAAGTTACTACCGTCTTTCAATTGTCTTTCAAGATATACCAAACTGTTTATTGAATTAAAACAAAGATGAAGATTTGTGTATTAATTCATCTGACAAGGTCAGTGCTGGTGTTATTTTTAACAAGATGACTATGGGAAAAAATTAGAGTTAATAAGTAGCTGTAAGTTATACTTAATTGCCCCCCCCCCCCCGAAAAAAAAAAGTAAAGAGCTCTTTTAATTACTAATTGAAACAAGCGTTGGAAGTAAATAATGAATTGATCAAACAACTTTTAGCGTGGTCTATAATTTCATTATTTACTTGGGTGGTTAGAAAGTACTGTAATAAGCCTAACATTCATGTTAAACCAGTCAATATAGTTCTTTATCATCAACATCCTACAGACTGTCGAGATGATTGCCTAGATGTTGACAACCATAGTTGGGAGAGTGTTTTTCCTAATTCAGAAACGAAGTCTTTATAGAAAAGTTAAAAGCCATTAATATTGATTTTTATTTCAAACTCGATTATTCTTATGTACAGGAATGGTATAGAAAAGAGACAAGATGAAAAAGAACTGTGGACTCTGATGCTGAGTTTGCAGGTTCGAGTCCTGCTGTGGACGTAGTGAAAATGTTCGTAAATAACTTCGCCTGTTTGCGAATTGTTAAGCATTTCAAATCTCTTTCGTTGTCCACTGCATGTGGTAGGATTTGATGAAATAACCCTGAAAACGAGCCTGGTGCTCCGGGTATGAGGAAGCATCGTCTAGCTCCGGCTAGGCACCCATACTTATCTGGGGTCTGGCTGCGTGGTAAAGTACTGTGTACTCTGATGCAGAGTTTGCTGTGGACGTAGACAATGTTATATATATATATATATATATATATATATTATCGTGCCGAATAGGTAACGCTGCGATTTTGGCATAAATACCAACGCACTTCTTGCCGAATGAGGCAAGCGAAAATTTGTGTATGCAATAATTTCATAAAAATCATTCTATTCTATTCTATTTTATTTGGTTCGCCGGTATGGTACAAAAATCATTCTGAACTTAACGAAAAAAAATATATTTCATTGTGTTTATCATTAAATTACTGTAAACTTATCTAAAATATATTTTGTTGGATTAGGCTAAATTAAATTGCACTTGTTATAATAAGATTGGTAAGTTTTCTAAGGTTATTTTTGGTACAAAATTATTAAGTTTTACGTTAACATAAGTGAAATATATCTTTAAACGTATAAGTGAACATTTTAGAAACGACTTCATTTTAAACGAGTTCCTGGTAATTGACCAATTTTACTTATTCGGCACATGTATATATTACAACCTCGGCTACAGGCGTGACTATAAGCCAGGAGTGTTTCCTACCCTGGACTTTGCCCAGATAACCTACAAGGCGGGTAACTACGACAGCTTATCTGTGTAAAATATTTGTAGTTTTTAATACAAGGAATAACTGTTTTTAAAGTGATTGGTTGCCATGTGTGGTCGTTTGTCCCAACACCTCGTGTCATATTCGTTCTTAATGGTTGTTTGTTCCTGTAATGTAGCAGATAATCATTGCGGCGGAGAGGTTCAAAAAATATTACTGTAACTGTTGTTTTCATTTGGTAGTAAACTGTCAGCAACCTACCTGGTGCCCCTGGACGAGTGTCCCCTGGACGAGTGTCCCCTGGACGAGTGTCCCCTGGACGAGTGTGTCCCCTAGACGAGTGTGTCCCCTGGATGAGTGTGTCCCCTAGATGAGTGTGTCCCCTAGACGAGTGTGTCCCCTGGATGAGTGTGTCACACTCTCATCCTCACTTATCCTGATTGGCTGCAACAAAAATAGCTTCTAATATCATGTAACCCATGAACTGCCTTTTTCTGACAAGCTCAAAATAAAAGTCCGTTCTTCAAACGCGTTAAGTACAACAACCTGAAAGAGGCGAGTTACCTCAACTTTAAACTTAAGAGTTTTACAAGTGTGGCCATCAATTTTAGTGACAAATACAGGATAATGAGAATCTTAATCGTCGCTTTTATTATTCGATATAAAGTATGAGTGTATTAAATGTTTGTGTCACAGTTACATATTTGTTATGAATCTCATCAGAGTTGATTGCCGTCAGAAAAGGTCAAGTGGTATATAATTTCGATACGATTGATGAAAATGGCAGACTGTGTTCAAGGTGATGTGACATCATACTGTCATGTTTTCCTTAAATTGATCTTAACTGTTACTTGAGTATATCGTCGTATATGTATAACATTTCTCTACTTGTTGTATATCAGTTATTGCATTGTTGTTACTTTAGTTTTTGTGTATAATTATTAACATTCTTTTCATTATTACTAGTGTTATCAGCGTTATTGCATTAGTTCCTATGACATATTTTATTATTATTGTCTTGAGGTAAAGCCAACTGCAGTTTCCATTAACAGATATCGAATGATATTTAATAATTTCCCAGCAGATTTTATCCTTGCTTCATACTGGCGTTGCTTTTAATTAGTTTATATTTTATTATTATTACTTCAACTAAAATTTGGCGCAGTAATTACTAATGGATGTACATAAGTAATTATCTATAGCGGTTATCGTGATAATTATGCTACTTGCGGTAGGCATTAATTGGAGGTTCAGGACAATGTCATCCGAGGAATTATCCCGGCGTTCCCGTGTCCCTGATAGTTAGAGGCTGTTAGAAAGACAGTAAGGGATTGTTAATGATGGTTTCAAGGCAGTCGTCTGTCCTCCTTCAACGTCTGTTTGTCACGAAAATGAGGTAGTTGTTACCCACTGATTCCTGTTGAGATGAGAGTCCCAGACCATTGATTCTACACTGAGCTTCGTGAAGCTTATTTATTTATTTATTTATTTATTATCAATTTGAGCACACATACAGAGGTACAAAAAAATACGGATAAGAGCAGCATGCCAAAGCCACTTATACTATGCATAGCATTACGGGCTGGCTTAAAATTAACTTAAGATTAACTAAGCAATGATGAAATCAGTGATAAAGCATTAATGTAAACAGATTACTATAAAGCACAAGTGAGTATTACAAAGACAGGTCATATGGTTGCATTCAGTCATATGAAGGATTCTGTTAGGTAGTGTATTTAAAAAATAACAAAGTTAGATTCGGTTTTAGGTTTAACATTTATGTGATATAATTGTGAGAAACATTTAAGATATACAATTTATAAGGTTCAGTTATTCAGTATTTATTTGGTTTTGGGTGAGTAAGTGATCTTTGAGTAGAGACTTGAATTTATAAACAGGTAGTGTTTCTTTTATATTTACAGGTAATGAATTCCAGATTTTAGGGCCTTTTATGTGCATTGAGTTTTTGCATAGTGTGAGATGGACACGAGGAACATCAAAGAGTGATCTGTGCCTTGTGTTATGGTCATGTGTTCTGTTGAGGTTGGCAAGGAGATGTTTGAGGGGAGGGTTAATATCAGAGTTAAGTGTTCTATGTATGTAATAGGTGCAGTAATAAGTATGGATGTTTTGTATGGTGAGTAGGTTTAGTGTATTGATTATTGGTGGAGTGTGCTGCCTGTAGTGAGAATTTGTTATCATTCTAACTGCAGCCTTTTGTTGGGTAATTAGTGGTCTGAGATGGTTAATTGTTGTTGAGCCCCATGCACAAATTCCATAGGTGAGATAGGGGTAAATAAGAGAGTGATATAGGGCCAGGAGGGCTGACTGTGGAACATAGTACCGTATCTTCGATAGTATGCCTACAGTCTTGGAAATTTTCTTAGAAATTTGTTGTATATGTGTATGAAATTTGAGTCTATTATCAAGGTGGATTCCTAAGAATTTTCCCTCTGTTAGCTTTGTGATAGGTGATCCGTTTATCATTATGTTAAGAGGGACATCTGTAGCTCTGTTACCAAACTGAATGAAGTAGGTTTTGTCAATGTTTAGTGTAAGTTTGTTAGTCCTCATCCAGGTAGATATTTTCTGTAATTCGGTATTTACAGTATTGGCTAGTGTGACTGGGCTCGGGTGAGAGAAGACGTATGTAGTGTCATCTGCAAATAGTGTGGGTTTGAGTAATTGCGAAGCATTTGGAAGGTCATTTATGTATAGGAGAAAGAGAAGAGGGCCAAGGACACTTCCCTGTGGGACACCAACTGTAATTGGTTGCGCAGAAGAGTTTGCCCCATTTGCATACACATATTGGCTTCTGTTGCTGAGGTATGACTTGAGGTAGTTGAGGGAGTGCCCTCTTATACCATAGTGTGACAATTTTACGTGGAGCAAGTCATGGTCAACTGTATCAAAAGCTTTACGTAAGTCAATGAAGATCCACAGTGGGACTTCTTTTTTCTCTATTGCAGTGTATATATGTTCTAGCATGTGTATAATAGCATCATTAGTATTTTTATTAGGCCTGAATCCAAATTGGCAGGGGTTGAGTATGTTTTGGGAGATGAGGTAGGAGTAGATTCGTTTATGAATTAATTTTTCGAAGATTTTTGAGAGAGGGTGTAAGTTGGATATTGGCCTATAGTTATTCAACTCTGTTTGGTCTCCTCCTTTGTGGATCGGGGTGACCCTTGCTATTTTGAGTACTGTAGGGAAGGTGGAGGATTCAATGAATTTGTTAAAGAGTGTTGCAATGATTGGAGATAGCACTTGTGACACTTTTTTGTATATAAAGGGTGGTAAGGTACTTAAATCTCCTGCCTTGTTTTTTAGTGCATTGATAATAAGGGAGACTTCTTATGGGTTAGTCGGAGCTAGGAACAGTGTGTTCGGGTAGTTGCCGGTGAGGTAGTCATTTGGTGGGGTATCTGAGCTTGGGATTTTATTGGCAAGGTTTTGTCCTATAGTGGAGAAGAAATCATTGAGTCTGTTTGCTGTTTCTGTTGGTGGGAGTTGGGGTTCATCTGATTTTGCTAATTTTATTTCGCTATTTCGTGATATCTTTTTTGTTCCCAGAATTTCTGATAGGGTTTTCCAGGTCTTTTTTATATCACCTCGTAAGTTGGATAATCTGTTCTCATAATACAATTTTTTTGCCCTTCTTATCAGGCTGGTTAGGATTGACGAGTAACGTTTTGTTTGGTCTCTGGTTATGTGACCCATTCTGTACTGTTTTTCATATTGGTGTTTTGTATTTATGGATTTGAGAATGCTGGGTGTTAGCCAGGGACTGTTCAGTCTCTTTGCTGTCATCTGTTTAGTTTTTTTAGGGCAGTGCTTGTTATAGAGGTATTGGGTCTTTTTTAGAAAATTATTAATACATTCGTCAATATCTGTATAGATTTCTAGCTCAGTGTGCCAATCAATGTTTGCTAATGCTGTTGTGAAGTTATTAATGGCTGCCTCATTGTGAAGTCTGAAGGTGACTTTAGTAGTGTCTTGGGGTAGTTTACCAAGAGTTGTTATGAGGAAAGTAGGGTAGTGGTCTGTGGTATTATCTGTAATTATGCCTGATTTTAAAGGGGATATGGTGTTGGTCCAGATGTGGTCAAGTAGGGAAACACTAGTCTCTGTAACTCTTGTATGTTTTGTTACTGTTGGTAGTAACATACAGTTACTCATTGTGTTTGTGAATTCAGTAACGTGTGGGTCCTGGTCTTGCAGGAGATTTATATTGAACTCACCTGAGAGTAGTAAGTGATCTTTGTTCATGCGTGCATCAGTTATCATACTTCCTAGATTTTGACTAAATTGGCTAATGTTTGACTGTGGAACTCTGTAGATGTTTATCAATGTGAGAGGTTTTTGTAGGTATTTGGATTTGAATTTAGCTATTATATATTCCCCATGTTCATCCCTTGTGCAAGTATTAGTGATACATTCTAGTTGGTCTGAGTAGTATATGGCTGTGCCACCCCCTTGTTGGTCTGGCCTACAGTTGTGTATGGCTGTGTAACCAGGAATGGCATAGACATCTGTACTATCAGGCTTTAGCCAGGTTTCAGTTAGTGTAATGATGGACATATTGGCATGTAAGGAATTTAGTAATGCTATGAGGTCATCGTAATGCTTGCTTAAAGATCTGATATTGTAGTTAAAGATAGTTATGTTGTTGTTGGCACTGAGAAGTGCCTTTGATTGTTCTGCAGTGTAGTAATTACAGTAACTGTTTGATTCATTTAAGTCATTAAATAAGAGGTTGGTATCAGGATCAATGCTTGTAATCATAAGATTTGTAGTGAATCTATAGTTAGAATTAAGTATAAAACAAAGTAAATAGTCTTAAGCTAAAAAAGAGCACCTGAATTATTTAACAAATGTAAAATAATGAGCTAAGGGACTAATACAAATAAAGTGATGATCATATAATAGAGCTTGGGAATATGATAGTAGGTAGTACTATAAAGGTAATTTTTTAAAGTTAGAATTATAGTTTAAAATTATAATAAAAAGGGACTAATATAGGTTGTGGTGAACAATAAAGTGGTAATCAAATAAATGAGGTTTGGAATATAATGGCAAAATTGTGAACTTATTCTACTTTAGCACCTGAGAATAGCACCTTGATTATTTTAACAATTGTGGATATATAAACTAGGATAGTTATATAAAGCTAAAATAAAGGAGAAAATATATAAGGGACTAAAATTAAGTAATGGTAAGCAAAGTTAAATGGACAGATGGTAGGAATTATAATATAAACTTATAATATAAAAATACAATTTGAAATGGTGTAGAATCAAAGAAAATGGATGGACTGACGATCTATCTTCTTTTTTCTCTCTCATTCTCTCTCTCTCATTCTCTCTCTCTTTTTTACACAGGGTTTGACAAGGTTAGGTTAAGGATCCCTAGCTTTATTGACAAGCTATCTCTCTCTCTCTCTCTCTCTCTCTCTCTCTCTCTCTCTCTCTCTCTCTCTCTCTCTCTCTCTCTCTCTCTCCTTCCTTCCCTCTTTTTATTCTACTCCTTTACCATCACAGACCAACATTTCCACCGCGACCAAGAGTCACGAGGTCGACCTTCACCCAGATCATTCTCCTTTCCACAGGTTCCCATACTCTGAGAGACACTTGGAGCTTCGCCTTGTGTATTATTCTTCTGTATTTATGTCTGCTGTATATGTGAAGTGGTTTTCCTTCGTGGTCTTGAATAAGGTATGCCAGGCTTTACTGAACCAACGTCGGAAGTACCAGAAAATAATTAGGCTGAATTATTTGTTACGGCTAGATTGTGTTACTAAGGTTGGGTTAATGTGGTGTTAAACTATGTTAATGGTGTTTGTTTATTTACGAAGAGTTATAGCCAATTGCTAATCCTCCGGGTTTAGCGCTTCCCCCTTGATTATAATAATAATATAGCCAATTGGTTTTTCAGCGTAAGCAAATGCCGTTTCTATTATTATCAAATTTACACTATTATCAGTTTAATGCTGTCGTGACCAATTACATCTCATGTCCAATATGTCACAAATCGGTACATATATCGCAATTCATAGTTTATTTTCAGCATTCAAAAAGTTATATTTATAATTCCTTGTCATTGGCAGTATCAGCAAATTTTGAAGAAAGGAGAAATATCCCCATCACTTATGTCGAGAAAAAATGCTAGGTTGTTAAGCAAACAGGCTGTGAGGAGAGTGGCAGAGAAGTCTACATGTAGCCCTGGGCACAACCTTCTTAAACCATACCTCTGTATTATAGTGACCCACCGTAGGGGAGGGGTTTTGTTAATGGTGTGAGGTTGTGTTGGTAGTGAGAGGATGTGTTGACAGTATGTGTAATGGCGATGGATATTATTTATGATAGGTGGTGTTAATGGTTGATTGTTGCGCCAATGGTGTGATGTGTGTTAATGGTGAGTAGTGGTGTTAATGGTTTTTGGTTGTGTTAATTTTGCGAGGCTGTGTTAATAGTGAAAGGCTGTGTTACTAATGTTAATGTGTATTATAGTACAAGGATATGTTACTGCTAAGATGATGGGGTGGCGGTGGAAGGATGTTATGGTGGTATTGGGGATGGGAGGCTGTGGTAGTGGTAGCAGGTTGTAATGGAAAGGTGTGGTAGTGGTGTGAGGTAGTGATGAATGTGGCAGGAGGCTGTGGGAGTGGAGATGGCAGTGGCTGTGTTGGTGGAAGTCTCACTGGTAATGGTGAAGGCAGTAGTAATAGTGACAGAAGTGATGGACGTTACACAAGAGAAGCAACGGTGGTAACCTGACCTGCAGTCGTGGTAATGGTAGCACCAGTACCGCCGACCATGATCACACTGGTAGTGGTGGTTCTAGCTTCTCAGTCGTGCGAGTGGTAAGACAAACGACTTTAACATTCATCAGTGGTTAATAAGTGGTATTAAGGGCGGGAGTGTGCTATATTGCATGGCGATCCTCCATGATATCAGGTCTGGCGAAGCCACTGAGCCTGACATATGTACTGGTGGGTCTCAAAGTCGTGAGGTGGGAGGCCGCTACCATGTGATTTGGCCCAACCTTGTCTCTCCCTTGAGCCTTTTTTGCATCTGGAAGGAAACCGCTAATTCGCTTTCTGTTTACCTCATATCCTATCGTTTTCTATTCCTATTAGTCGCTTTGTCCTTCTTCAGCACTCCATTAATATTGATAATTTATATATATATATTTTCCAGTCTCGAAGCTTCGGTTCCCTCTCACTTTCTGAAA
>NC_091292.1:57451410-57456410 GCF_038502225.1 Cherax quadricarinatus
CCCATACTCTCTCCTCCAATCTGATATCCAATCTTTCCACCTAATCTTTTGTTTTTCCTCAAACCCCTTTTTCCCGTATTCACTTTCAATTTTTTTTCTTTTGACACCCTACCAAATTATCCACCAATCTTCAACCCCTCTTCAGGGATTCCCAAGAGAAGTTAAAAAAAGAGTTTAACTGTGAAACTCCCACTTTTTTGTGCGATTCTTTTTCTTTTTAAACCCCCGCCTCTTTTCCAAACCCATTTTCTTTTTTACAACCCCCTCTATAAATATATTAAAAAATACCGTGACATCACACATCCTTTTTCTTTAAAGGGCCTACTTTTCTGGGAAATTTTCCCCTTTCCTACACACCCAACTTGAGCCTAAATTACCCCTAAAAACTCTTAAATCTTCCAACCATTTCCCCACACTATACACCCGCAACATCGGGCCACATTCCCCCCATCCACCCTGTCATACCCCTTTTTCCAAAACCATAAAATGCCACAAAGACCTCTTTACCCTTTATCTAAATACTGTTCATTTTTTGTTTCATTGGAAACACCTGGTCCACAAACTCTCCCTTTTCCTAATGCCCCCCTTGTTCATCTGTACCCCATTCTCCCGTCTTATTTTAATTCTTTCAATTATAATTTCTCCCTTACACTTTACCAGGATCCCTCCAGATTTATCCCCATAATTTTTGACTCTCTTTTATCCCCTTTCCCTTTTAAAATTAAAAGGAACTATATCCCTTCTGCCAACCCCTTTTTGGGTATTTTCCCCCTTTTCCATTTTTATTTAAAATAATTGCACCAACCACCCCAAAAACTATACCCCCACCTGCTTTTTTTTATCTTTACCCCATAAACCCCGGCATTTAACCCCTTTTCATTTTACCTCCTTGTTTACGAACTTCCCCCCCTCAAAAACTGGCCCCTTTCCTCCCCCCTTTTAAAGGGTGTTTTTCCCTTCCTTCCCTATAAAAGAAAATCAATTTCCATATTCATCAAATTTAAAAAATTCCCTCAAAATTTTCCCTCCATCTTCCCAATATTTTCTAATTTCCCCATTTAATAATTTCCCCTTCCCCCTTTTTTTAATTGACAAATCCATTTTTTCCCTCTGGGGTTTTTAACTTGTTAATCTCACCCCAAAATTTTTCATTTTCAAAAAAATTTGTTGATAACTTTCCACCCATTTCCTCTCATTTGCTTTTTTTACATTGTTTCACCACCTCTTTTAACCCTCTTTTTCCTCCCAATACTTTTTCCTCCTTGCATCATTTCCCCACTTTGTAAAAACTTCTCATACAATTTTTTCCCCTTTTACTATTTTTTTTACATCCCCATTCCCCCAAATGCTCCTTCCCCTTGCACCCACTTTCCCTGTAATTACAAACTTCCTGAACACCCCTTAAACTAAATTTTTTTAAAAACCTACCCCATCCCTTTTGACCCCATTGCCTATGCCCCTCTTTTTTTTAGCCCTTTCCCCCCTCCAATAGTTTTTTTATATCTTAACCCCCAACGGGCCTCCTTTTTAGTTTAAAAACCCTCACCTCTCTCTTCCTGATGCTTCTATTCCCCTTTGTATCCCATCTACCTTTAACTCCTGAGCCACAACTAGAAAGGATTTTGATTATCTGTGGTTTTATAAACATGTACATCCTGGAAGTCTACTCAAAGTCTTTTATCTACCAAAACATAAAAACCAACCCCCACTTTCTTTCTGCCCTACATCATCCTTTTTATACTTATTTATCCTCTTTTTTAAAAATTATTACCTATAACTAAACCCTTTTTTATACAAAAATTCCCAAACAAAGGGGCCCCCTTATCATTTACACCTGGCACCCCAAATCCTTTCCCCACCAAACCCCCTCTAAAAGTTTTTCCTACTTTAGGGATTCAGGTCCCCTACCACACCATTTCCCCACTTGGTTTTAAAGGCCCTATACGTTCACTTAACATCTCCCAAAATTTTCTCCTCTGCATTTTTCTTTTTCCAGGTGCATACACGCTTTTTTTGACCCACTTCCCCCGGGATCCAACCTTTACTTTTAACCTAATTTTTAAATTTAAAATTCAAATTTTCTTTTTCCTTCCAAACTGATCATTCAACATTTCTTGCCCCCTTCCCCTTTGGGTCTAATTCTCCCAAACCCAGATTTTAATCCCTTTTTTTCCCCCGAAACTCCCCTTCCCCCTTCCCGCTTTGTTTCGCTTTAGGCCAGGAAACCAACTTCTTTTTATTCCCAACATTAGCAAAACATCTGTTTCTGTCATCCAAGGCCACATCCACGCACATTTAAGCATCCCAGTTTTATAAAAATTTTTTCTTTTTCTTTTTAGTAAATGTTCAGGGGGGAATTACCAGCCCATTGCTCCCGGGATTTTAGTTGCCCCCTTTCAATGCATGGGGTTAGGAGGAAAAAAATTCTTTTCCCCTTCCCCCTGGACAATAGAAAGAAAAAGGAAAAGAGCAATTTTGAAAAGGGGAAAAAATTTTTAAAATATATATATATATATATATATTTTTTTTTTTATCACACTGGCCGATTCCCACCCAAGGCAGGGTGGCCCGGAAAAAAAAAAACCTTTACCATCATTTTACTCCATCACTGTCTTGCCAGAAGGGGGGCTTTTCACAAATTTTTTTAAACTGCAACATTAACACCCTCCTTCAAGTGCAGGACTGTACTTCCCATCTCCAGGATCAAGCCCGGCCTGTTTGGTTTCTGAACCCCTTCATAAATGTTATTTTTGCTCACACCCCAACAGCACGTCAATTTTGGGGGTGCCATTTTTTCCCCATTCACCCTATAAAACCGCTCACGCATGCCTGCTGGAAGTCCAAGCCCTCGCACAAAAAAACCCCCACCCCTCCCCCAAACCCCTTTCCCCAAACCCCCTTCCCTTCCATGCCCGATACATTTTTAAGATTCTGTTTCGCCCTTTCTCCCACATGTCCAACCATTTTCCAACAACCCCTTCCTCACCCCTTTTGGAAACAGTTTTGCAATCCCGCACCCCCTTAACTTCCAAACAAAGGAACCCCCTCTGCATTATATTAAAAACCCACACATTCCCCCTGACATGACATCTCCACTGCCTCCGCCTTCTCCTCCCCTCAACATTCATCACCCATGTTTCAAACCCATAAAGGATTTTGGGAAAAACTATATCTCATACATTCCCTTTGCCCCCAAGGAAAAAGTTTTTGTCTCCACAGACCCCCAAGGCACCACCATTTTTTTTCCTCATCAATTCTATGATTCCCCCTATTTTTCATAGACCCACCCGCTGACACGCCCAAATTCCCAAATATCTGAATACGTTCACCCCCCCATACTCTCTCCCCCAATCTGTTTAAAAAAATTTTCATACCTAATTTTTTTGTTATCCTCAAAACCCCATTTTCCTGTATTTACCTTTAATTTTTCTTTAAACCCCCTTAAAAAATTCCAATCCCCCCAATCTTTTGAGTTTCTTCAGAATCCCCTTTAAGAGCACAGTGTCATCAGCAAAGAGCAGTTGCAAACTCCCACCCTGTGTGTGATTTTTTTATTTTTAACCCCAAGCCTTTTGCCAAGCCCCCTGCATTTATTTCTTTTAAAAACCCCATCTATAAAAATTTAAAAAACCAGGGGGACATCACACATCCTGTCTGGCCCCATTTTTACGGGGAAAAAAATTTCCCTTTTTCACATACCCCCAACCTTGAGCTTCACTATCCTCGTAAAAACCTTCACTGTTTTCCCAGTAACCTACCTCCACACCACACTCTGCAAATCTGCCACATTGCCCCCCATCCCCCCCTTTTGTCATACGTCTTTTCCAAACCATAAATGCCACAAAGACCTTTTTTAGCCTTATCTAAATACTTTTCACTTATATGTTTCACTGTCCCTGGCCCCAACCCCCTTTTTCCCTTTTCCTTTAAAGCCCCCTTTTGTTCATCTGCTACCCCATTCCCCGTCTTACTTTAATTTTTTTCCAATTATAATTTTTAACACTTTTTTTAATACATTTAACAGATTTATCCCCTAAAATTTTTTGAAATTTTTTTTACCCCTTTGTTTTTATAAAAGGGAAACCAGCATCCCTCTTTTCCAACCTTTTGGGTCCCTTTCCCCTTTTCCCCAAACATTTATTAAATAAAAACCAACCACCCAAAAACTATATCCCCACCTGTTTTTAACATTTCTTTTCTTTTCCCATCAACCCCGGCTTTTTTACCCTTTTTCTTTTTTACCCTATTGCCTCACGAATTCCCCACATTTTACTTTTTGGTTTTTTCCTCACCCTACAAGATGTTATTCCCCCTTTGCCCCCATACACAAATTTCACAGTTTCCCCATCTTCATCCATTTAACAAATTCCCTAAAAAATATTCCCTCCATTTTTCCCACTTTTTAATTTCCCCATTTAATAATTTCCCCCTCTCCTATTTTTAACTGAATATCCTTTTTTGTTCTCTAGGCTTTTTTAAAATTTGTTAATTTTACTCCAAAACTTTTTCTTATTTTAAATAAAATTTGTTGAAAACAGCTCACCCACTCCCCATTTGCTCTTTTTACCAAGTTTCACCACTCTTTAACCCTCTCTCTTTTCCCCTATACTTTTCCCCCTTTTTAAACAATTTCCCCTATTTTGAAAAAACTTCTCATGCTAACCTTTTTCTCCCTTATTTCCTTTACATCATAAATTCCCCCAAATGCTCCTCTTTCCCTCCCACCCACTTCCTGTAACCACAAACTTCCAACACCTAACACTACATTTTTAAACCCACCCCCATTCCTCTCGACCCCATTGCCTATGCTCTTTAGCCCATCTATCCTCCAAAGTTGTTTATATCTTACCCTAACTGCCCCTCTTTTAGTTTAAAAACCCTTCACCCTCTTTTCCCCGGGGATGCTTCTATTCCCCTTTGTACCCCATCTATTTTACTCTCAGTGTAGTTTTAAACTAGAAAGTGACCCGATATATCTGGGCCCTGATAAAAATGTACAC
>NC_091292.1:57463910-57468910 GCF_038502225.1 Cherax quadricarinatus
CCTCTCCTATTTTTAACTGACAAATCCATTTGTTCTCTAGGCTTCCTTAACTTGTTAATCTCACTCCAAAACTTTTTCTTATTTTCAACAAAATTTGTTGATAACATCTCACCCACTCTCATTTGCTCTCTTTTTACATTGCTTCACCACTCTCTTAACCTCTCTCTTTTTCTCCATATACTCTTCCCTCCTTGCATCACTTCTACTTTGTAAAAACTTCTCATATGCTAACTTTTTCTCCCTTACTTCTCTCTTTACATCATCATTCCACCAATCGCTCCTCTTCTCTCCCGCACCCACTTTCCTGTAACCACAAACTTCTGCTGAACACTCTAACACTACATTTTTAAACCTACCCCATACCTCTTCGACCCCATTGCCTATGCTCTCATTAGCCCATCTATCCTCCAATAGCTGTTTATATCTTATCCTAACTGCCTCCTCTTTTAGTTTATAAATCTTCACCTCTCTCTTCCCTGATGCTTCTATTCTCCTTGTATCCCATCTACCTTTTACTCTCAGTGTAGCTACAACTAGAAAGTGATCTGATATATCTGTGGCCCCTCTATAAACATGTACATCCTGAAGTGTACTCAACAGTCTTTTATCTACCAATACATAATCCAACAAACTACTGTCATTTCGCCCTACATCATATCGTGTATACTTATATAATATATATATATATATATATATATATATATATATATATATATATATATATATATATATATATATATATATAGACAACAGGCGTCTTAAGGACGCCTGTTGTCTATGTTCACCCTATGGTTTGGTGTTCGTTGGGAATATAAAATTAATACGGTAGTGATAATAAATAATCACTACAATAACGATTCAGAATTTCAGTTCGAGAAAATTGCGAAGTAGTACACTTCCTACTGGAATATAAATTTATGAAGAACGATTAGATCATATTATCCAGGATTTTTCTCATTAACCTTTCGTTATCAAACCAGAATTTTTAAATCAGTAGAATGCCAAAAATAGCAGCTAAAAACCACGCTTTAAAATTTAAAAATGAGTAGAACGTGTTCATAAAGGGAAGGAAAAAAAAATTTTGTCAAGCAATTGAGGTTTTGCAGCCACGTGACTTTAGTCAGCGAATTTCGACTGGTCAACCGTATTGGGCGTCACTCATCACCGATAGTGGTGAAGGTGTGCGATAAAAAAAAAAATCACGATTTGTATCATTTGGTAAACGATATCTCTGGCTACGCTGGAAAACGCTGTGAGAGCCTAGACTTCATCTCAGCCTGACATTATATTAAACTAGAGTATACTTAATTATTGCCCAGCACAACAATAAAGGCCTCAGAAGAAACAGCTGTATAATAATGTAAACAGTATTAAAAATTGTTTACGCTGACAGCCAGGAAGACTGACTGGCCGCTTCAGACAAAAGCCTTGAGACGTACCAGTACTCTGCGGCCGGGTAACAAGTCCATGTCAGTGACGTACCTGGGGATGGTAGAAAAAAAATCATGAAAGTAAACTTTTTATTAAATACGACGTTTCACCTCTTATATGTGAAACGTTCTATTTAGTAATAATTTGTTTTGCTTTACGTGTTATTTTCCAGCATTTATTTGCACACCACACGTACTACCTGGGACTACACCACGTATTCCTTGTTAACATTTGCAAGGTACCCACTAGGAACATTTTTTTTTTTACACAAGGTTTTACAAGGTTAAGTTAAGGTTGTTTGCTTTATTTACAAGCTTAGAGCTGTTACCTACATCAGCTCACAAATAAATAAATAAATATTTATTCAAATCTCCACCCTCAGCTACTCTCTTAACCATTGATGCTGAAGGTCTGACGCCTCACCCCACCTAGTTTAGAGCTTCCCCTTCAGTATAATATTATATTCAAACTGAACCTGTGCTGGGTAAAAACTGTTTTAACTTGCTGTTAGCTTGCTGCATTTGTGCTGTGTAACCCGTACGGGTTACACAGCGCGTCCGGGGAAATGGGAGGTAATCAAGACTGATGCGAGAAAAGATTAAGGTAGCTCCAAATCCTTGGATCAAAAGCCTGTCAACAGCACCAAAGGACCGTTTTTCCTAATATTTTCCACTTCGTGGCAGAATTTTCCGTTTTCTTCATTTATAAATCCTTGGAAACATATAGATTAGATTTGACTTGCCTGGATGATTACTACATCCAACATCACTACAAGCAATCTCTCATCTTCGTATCCGATATAGACAGGGGCATAAATCATACCACCTGTAGCTTGAATACAAGCAATCTCTATCGTAGAGGCTAAGCATAACGAAATAAATCTCACATGTGGGGTTTGTATACGTAGTTTGTCAGTGCTCTTTCAGCTTATCCTCTTAACAGACATTATTTCACTGTTAAAAAGACAGTCAAATGGGTGTCTGCGTAACAAGCCATAAACATTGGTCATTATCTGGCTCTGATATATCTGCTGTGTATGGAGCGTTTCCGTTCTCGGATAAAAATATTTTTATCACCTTTATCTTGTATTTCAATTACTGGCGTTGTGTTATGTTATAATGGGCTAATTTTTATTGATAGATGACAAGCTCACGTTGCTTCACGTCCATTGTGGAAGAGTCAGTAACTCGGAACATTAAACGTGAAACCACCATATACACAGAGTAGAGCGCTTCACTGTATACATATACACCAGGGAGGTGTCTTTCTCAGAGTATATGTATATTGAGAATATATTAAAAGTATTTTTGACTAGTGAACACATGGATTGCAGGTTTATTTATGCGCAGTTGATAGATTGCACACGGGTCATTAACTCTTTGAATTTTGCACACGAATTATACTGTAAATAGTGGCTAACGCGACGGTCTGGAGTTTTGAGACTCTCTGGCCGCGGGTTCAAATCCCGCCCGTGGTATGGTTTATACTGTAAATAAATTCTCCCTTCCAAATTACATAATTTTTTTGTTGCGAAATTAGATATGCCATATATTAACGCATTAAACACTAGCAGTCCTGATATACTTCGTGGCAGAAGAGACAAAGGAAATAGCAGAGTGGAGTTAGTGGGGCTGGTAAGCTATATATTACTCCAGGGAGGAGCACTGTGTTATTGTTTGTAGTTGACACAACCTGCAGGCATATGTCTGTCGGTCACAAGGTCACGATTTATGTTGGCTGAAGCAATAAACAATTTGTAGTGAAGTGATCCTTTGTGGTGGTTGTCGCTCCTACCCGGTAAACACAAGTTCTCTGGAGAGAGAAGGAAGCAGTGAGCTTTTGCAGTGCCAGGCGCCAGAGCTCGGTCACATATATACACACACTTTTATACATACATACATAAATACATATATATATTAGTGTGTGCGCGCACGCGCACATGTAAAATAACTACAGTGAATGATATATTCCTAACACTTTCGTGATTTCTCGCATTGCCAATGAACACTAAAAATAATAGGGCGACGGAAGATTTATAAAGCTGAAATGTGACCTCACATGTGACCTAATATATAACGCTACTCATACTGGGAATGTTGCGAAATTTTAATCACGTCCCAAGTAAAATTTCTGAGTGATATTAGGCAAACGGAAATTTTGTCAACATTGCTTATAGTCCTCCCAAATTCTATTTATTATGGATCAATTTAATTTATACTGTCCTGAACTTAATTCATATTGAAATCAGTGCTATTCTTTAAGAAACTTGGTTCTAATATATTCTATTCAACAATGGATCTGCCTGACAGTTTTTTCTCGGTCTTTTGAAATAAATTTAGGTGAATAAATTTTCTTGCATGAATAAACAGGGCATTAGAGTCTTGTCCATTTTTACTGTTTTATTTATGTTGTCATCTTAGTTGAAGATTTTCTCCAGTTTTCTAAAAATAAACTCTATTTTTTACAGGGAATTTTATAGCCAGACATGAGCTTTTTGTGAGAAATTTTTAATCAAATGGCAGTTTTATTGTATAATTTTTTTTTTCTAATTACAACTTCGATTTTGAAATTCTAAAGCGGAAGTGGTATATCAAAAATGTTTTCATAATAAGGTATCCCAACAAGTTCTCGGTTGAAATGGTTCTTTGCATTTTCTAGGACTGCAAAATGCATTTCTGGCAATTTTCAAAGATTTGTCAGTTTTTTTTTTTAGAGTTTAGACCATGTGCTATTTCATAAATCTACAATATTTCCTCATCTATGAACTCTGGGCTGGAAATGCCCAGAGTTCTCAAGAACATGGAGAAGAATACAGAACGTTTAACTCTCTCATGAAGTGATTAACAGTGTACTTAAGAACAATTATTTGTATTCTATATACTATGAATATAAATTCTTAGTCTTTTTGTTTAGTAATTAAAACGTCCAGTAAATTTTATGGATGGAGTTTAACTATATAATTCAAACAGAAATATATTTATATCTTTATTCTTGAGAATTAAGCCCCTCAAGGAAGGTTCCTTGATGTTGGTGAGGGGCTCTTGATTTAGGGAATTGGATCTGTGCTCCAGTTCCCCGAATTAAGCCTGAATGCCTTCCACATCCCCCCCCCAGGCGCTGTATAATCCTCCGGGTTTAGCGCTTCCCCCTTAATTATAATAATAATTGAGCATTAAGCATAGAGCGTCATCTACATATATGAACCCATTAGCTTTATCAGGAAGAATTCTATTAAGAAGTCTGATTTGAAAAAAATATTCATGTACAAATTGCTAAGGACAGGTGAGAAAAGATTTCCCTTTGTCATATCAAACTGAAGGCTGAAGTCTCCCTGGTCAGGCTGACAGATATATATAAATTCGTGTACGAAATCCACCCTTCATGGCGGAATGTGGTCACGTAAGTCTAATATAGAACAGGGTAGCTACACACTTCGGTTGTACTAAATTTTATTTAAAAAATATTATATGATAAATCTTCACACCAGGAACTAATTTGGGATCAGCCAGATGTTTAGATTAAAGATACCAGGACGCAGGTTTGGAATATATTGTACGTCACGCTTAATA
>NC_091292.1:57481410-57651410 GCF_038502225.1 Cherax quadricarinatus
GATTGGTAGCGCCTGAGGCTTACAAATGATAGGGCAGAGGAGCGTATCTGGCCGGAGCAGAGAGTGATCCCGTCACTGAACCAACAACGTATCTCTGACCATCGTTGTGTTTTCATAGCATTTGGGAGGCGCTCAGGCATGAATTATTCGATTAATAATGATTATTTATAGTTCCTTGGAGTATTCAGACGAGGTGAGCTTGATGGAGATTGGCTGTGTAATTACGGTAGTGTCAGGAAGAGTGTGATATGCAGGCGGGGGAGGTCATCTCACGATATAAATAATAATTAATATGTAAAAGCTCCGGCCGCTTATGTTTCACCCTCACTGCGGCCTCGCGGATAGAATGTAGCAAAAAGTTAATAGTAGTCATTTGCCTGGATGAGTCCTCCAAACAACATTACCCATGATCATCATAATCACCCCCAGATGCCCACAACCCCTCCCTCCCCCGCCTTCCCCTACCCACGCCTTCATCCCCCTTACTCCTCCCATCACTACCCTGTTGATCCCCCCCTCCTACAAATCACCCCCCTCCTCCTTCACCATCTCATCCTTCATCTTGCCACCACACTCCTCCTCTCCCTCTCGACTTCACTTCCAGTCTTGCTTCCAGTCGTACTTTGTCAAACTGTTTCGCCTCTTTTTTATCTTTTCATTTGCTTGCCAGATATTTCCTTCCTTTGCTTCTAATTATTTACATATGTAAAGAACTCCTTTCAGTGTAATTATTTTTTTATTTAGTTCTCACTAGTATATAGAGTGATAACAGAAGAAACAGAGCAAGAGTATCCACACTGATATTGTTAGTTCAAAAGAGTCGAATACAAATTTTTAGTGAGGAAATCTCTGTAGTGGGATGCGCCATTAAGAATGCCTTTTATTTTCTTAAATAGCTCTGAAAGTACTTATTTTAGTCATTAAGTAAAATCGTCAAAATACATAATCTACCTTTCAAACTGACGCTAAAAAATAAAACAAAAATATTTGGGTTGGTGTATTCTTTAGAAGGCACTAAAGTGATGGTCAAAATACGTTAAGGCGGGGCCCATGAGCTGGAGCTTAACCTAAGAAGACGCAGCTCAGTGAGCTCGAGCGCGCGCGCACACACGCACGAGAAACAAAACATATATGTCACCGAAGATCATGAAATTGTTAAAAGCTTCCGCGCTACAGTGACACAAACAGCTTTAACATAGAGAATTCTTAAAAAGGTTATTGAAAACTCACATTAGGGCAAAACTGGAATACGCAGCATCCCTGTAGCGCCCACTCCATTAAAACCTCCAGAGAAAAAATTGCTACAAAATGACTACAAGAACTAAAACAACATAAGATATAAGGAAGAGTTGAAACGCTGAGGACTTCCTCGTTGGCTGATGAGAGGAGAGAACGACGTGTGATAACCACTTACAAGATCATAAAATGACATAAAATAATAGATAAAGAAGACTTCTTAATTACTACAGCACTGACAATAAGAGTTCACAGTAGTAAACTGGGAAAACGGTGCTGACAAATGGATGCAAGAAAAATTTTCTTCCCAGGGTGGTATCCATTGGAATATATTAAAACGGACAGGAATGGAAAACAATTATAGTGGAGATCTGAATTATAGAGAGATAAACTGGACAAGCTACGAGACAGGAACTGAAAACAAATGGTCAAATAAATATGCAAAATTTACGATGGTGCATTAATTTATGCCTTAAGATGTAAGGGACCAACAAGAGTGAGAGAAGACAATACACTGTTCATCTTAGTCCAGATGTTCGCTAAACAAGAAGTGACAACATCTGCACCAAACTATAACATAGAAGAAGATTAAAAACAAACATCATAAGCTAGACTAAAAACGTTTCTGATACACTGAATTGAGTTATTTTTACAGAGAAACCTATAAAAAACATTGTATATATAAGGTAAAACTTGAGATTTTGGCTCAAAAAAACAACGCTCTTCTTGCCGAATAAGGCAAGAGAAAATTTGTGCATGCAATAATTTCGCAAAGACCATTCTGAACCTAATGAAAAAATATTTCATTGTGTTTGTTTATTATTAAAATATTGTAAACTTCTCTAAAATATATTTAGTTGGATTAGGCTAAATTAAATTGCGCGTGTTATAAGGTTAGGTAAGTTTTCTAAGGTTCTTTTGGTATAAAATTACTAATTTTTACATTAACATAAATGAAAAACAAATATCTTTAAACGTATAAGAGAAAATTTTAGAAAGGACTTAATTTTATAATATATATATATATATATATATATATATATATATATATATATATATATATATATATATATATATATATATATATGAACAGGCTTCCAACAGTTAACTCCAAAACATGAGAATTTTTACAGAAAAGTCAAATCTAAAGATGCATGCTGGAAATCCATGGTGAAAATGGAAAATACTTGAAATCAGTGCGAAAATACAACAACACAAACTTGACATAGATTCAGATCAGCCAGAAATACAAATTATTATAATCAAGAGAACAGAAGAAATAATCAGAACTAGAAATTCAATTGAAATTCATAAGCAGAAAAACTGAAATGTGAAAAACAAAGAACTGACTTCAAGTAATTGTTGCATCAGTAGTTTCCCACTAAGGTAGGAATGCGTAACATAAAAAGAAAATCACTATGACTCATTCCTAAGCGGCTGTCCAGAGGACCAACATGACAATCCAGTTGTGACCTTGTGGGTCATTACTCACTCGACCAGCAGCGTGCAGGTATTGCACTTTCCTAATCTCAAACTTACGTCCTCATGCTGCAATACCAGAATCTCTTCCTAGATATTAGTATACTCACACGCAAACGGAATATCAAGTCCAGAAGGCCACATGGCTCCATTCGGACCGAACACCCATATTCGTAGCCT
The DNA here is from genome assembly GCF_038502225.1 of Cherax quadricarinatus. Classification (NCBI taxonomy): domain Eukaryota; kingdom Metazoa; phylum Arthropoda; class Malacostraca; order Decapoda; family Parastacidae; genus Cherax; species Cherax quadricarinatus. Next base: position 57,484,306 of record NC_091292.1, read on the forward strand.
TATACTTTTTCCATCCATCATTCACCTGGAATATTATAAGCGGGTCGCTTAAAGATTAATACCTCGTATCTTGGCTCTCTCTGGACAAATATAACATCCCTGGCTCTCTCTCTGGACAAATATAACATCCCTGGCTCTCTCTCTGGACAAATATAACATCCCTGGCTCTCTCTAGACAAATATAACATCCCTGGCTCTCTCTCTAGACAAATATAACATCCCTGGCTCTCTCTCTCTCTGGACAAATATAACATCCCTGGTTCTCTCTCTAGACAAATATAACATCCCTGGCTCTCTCTAGACAAATATAACATCCATGGCTCTCTCTGGACAAATATAACATCCCTGGTTCTCTCTCTAGACAAATATAACATCCCTGGCTCTCTCTAGACAAATATAACATCCCTGGCTCTCTCTCTGGACAAATATAACATTTCTGGCTCTCTCTAGACAAATATAACATCCCTGGCTCTCTCTGGACAAATATAACATCCCTGGCTCTCTCTGGACAAATATAACATCCCTGGCTCTCTCTGGACAAATATAACATCCCTGGCTCTCTGGACAAATATAACATCCCTGGCTCTCTCTGGACAAATAACATCCCTGGCTCTCTCTGGACAAATATAACATCCCTGGCTCTCTCTGGACAAATATAGTATCAGATGTTGACCCTCAATCTCTTTCCATCTGCTCTCGTACACTACTTAATGTGATATACATTAATATAAAACTCCCGAAAGCCAATTAATTTGTAATTCAGTGTAATAATATTAGAGATGAATTAATGACTAATGAACAACATAGAGTAAGCAGTAGGATCAGATGTCACCAGAGGTTTTGCAGTAATATGCTGGAGGTCAAAATATGGACACTAACATTCATTTTCGTTTTTGTCTCGTGTGGGATTATATATGTGTGTGTGTGTTGTGCCGAATAGGTAAAACTTTAGATTTTGGATTAAATAGCAACGCTCTTCTTGCCGAATAAGGCAAGCGAAAATTTGTGCATGGAATAATTTACCAAAAATCATTCTGAACCTAACAAAAAAAAAAACTATATTTCCTTGTGTTTATCATTAAATTATTGTAAACTTATCTAAAATATGTTTAGTTGGATTAGGCTAAATTAAATTGCGCTTGTTATAATAAGGTTAGGTAAATTTTCCAAGATTCTTTTGGTACCAAATTATTAGTTTTTACAATAACAAATAAAAAAAATATTTTTAAGCGAATAAGAGAAAATTTTGAAAGGACTTAATTTTAAATGAGTTCTTGCTAACTGACCAGTTTTACCTATTTGGCACGACATATGATAGCCTTAGGCCTTTCGTATTGCAATCAATACTTCAGGAGCTTGCAATGGGGGTAGAAATGAATAGGAAGCCCAAGCTAATTCGTTCATCCAACTCCTCCCGTGACATATATATATATATATATATATATATATATATATATATATATATATCCTAGGTAGTAGGTTGGTAGACAGCAACCGCCCAGGGAGGTACTACCGTCCTGCCAAGTGACTGTAAAACGAAAGCCTGTAATTGTTTTACATGATGGTAAGATTGCTGGTGTCTTTTTTCTGTCTCATAAACATGCAAGATTTCAGGTACGTCTTGCTACTTCTACTTACACTTAGGTCACACTACACATACATGTACAAGCATATATATACACACCCCTTTGGGTTTTTTGCTATTTTCTTTCTAGTTCTTGTTCTTGTTTATTTCCTTTCATCTCCATGGGGAAGTGGAACAGAATTCTTCCTCCGTAAGCCATGCGTGTTGTAAGAAGCGACTAAAATGCCGGGAGCAAGGGGCTAGTAACCCCTTCTCCTGTATAAATTACTAAATTTGAAAAGAGAAACTTTTGTTTTTCTTTTTGGGCCACCCTGCCTTGGTGGGATACGGCTGGTTTGTTGAAAGAAGAAGAAGAATATATATATATATATATATATATATATATATATATATATATATATATATATGCAAAGAATTCGCAAGAGCAGGCGAAATATACACAAACACTGATCTCTGGCCGAAGGAGTCTCGAACCTACGCACCTTGGAACAAGGTACGCAGTGCCTTACCATTCTCACCACACTAGACCAATACCAAGGCAGCCAGCTTTCAGGGAGAAGGCTTACAGCTTTTCATCTCATCCCCTGCATGCATCAGCCTTACTAGAGATTTTAACAATGCAAGGAATTTGCAAGAGCAGGCGAAATGGTGAGAATGGTAAGGCACTGCGTACCTTGTTCCAAGGTTCGTAGGTTCGAGTCTCCTTCGGCCAGAGATCAGTGTTATATATATATATATATATATATATATATATATATATATATATATATATATATATATATGTATATGTATATATGTAATATGGCCTCTGTAGCGTTGTACATAAGGCACTCACTCGCCCAAGACACACAGCCAGTGAAAATTTGAAGCCGTTCTCGAGTAAAACTAAAAATTTGTAAGAAGGCAAATGAAAATGTAGCAGAATGTTCCGAAAAAACAAAATCTCGCCTCGTTTAACTAAAAACCGCCATAAGTCCGCGAAATGTTAGGTAAGACACATATGCAACAGTTAGGTATCTTTATTTCGAAACGTTTCGCCTACACAGTAGGCTTCTTCAGTCGAGTACAGAAAAGTTGATAGAAGCAGAAGATACTTGAAGACGATGTAATCAGTCCATCACCCTTGAAGTTTTGAGGTGGTCAGTCCCTCAGTCTGGAGAAGAGTATTGTTCCATAGTCTGAAACAATATGGAGTTGAAGTGACAGGATGGAGCCTATATACCGCCAGGAGGTGAGATGCAGACGACTAGTAGAGGTAAGAATGTTGTCGTTGGAAGGTTGCATATATGTCTTACCTAATAACCTGTCGGTATTTTATACCATTTTAATGTTCAAGCCGCGAAATTTTTATATGTTCCAGTTTTCTCATTTTCTTTTTAAAATTCTCTGCAGTCCTATGCACCTACACATTTGAATGAGCGTTTCCGCCGCTGACAGTTTTAGAAGTTATCCCAGCCACTCCGGGATGCTGGGCATGGCTTCATCATTTTTGTGCACATGAATATGACAATTTTCACAAGAATTTGGTCTTTAGAGTACGCTAGTGATGGAAATTTGAAGCCGATTGGCCGAGTCGTGTTGTGATGGCCGGGTTGTGTGGGTGGGTGTGAGTTGGACCTGACTAGCTTGTACTACTAGATCAGATGCCGTGCTCCTCCCTTAAGCAAATGTGACTGACCTGACTAGGTTAAGGCGTTGACTTAAGCCGGTGGGAGATTTGGACCTGCCCCGCAGGGACCAGTAGACCTGCTGCAGTGTTCCTTCTTTCTTATGTTCTTATGTTAAAGATTTCCCTTCGGCAGAACCTAATAAGAAAAAAAAATGCATAAATAAAATGACAGGCAACAGGCAATGTTGAGAAATGTAAATCAGCAAGAGTGAGTGAAGAAGTCACTGGAAATGCCCGAGTTATTGATGTCCAGGAATACCGATCGAAACTCCCTTCTGAACCGGCCGAAGACTTTTGACACGTAAAAGTTGATTGATCTTTGATTATTATCGTGTTCAGAGCAAATCATTCAACTTTTTATCCCTGTAGTGTCTGTCTTAAGTACTTCTTTGTCTGGTGTTCTTGTGCTCGCAGAGGTGTGTTTGGGGGAGCCGAGAGTGTTTCTGGCTGCGCATGTTTACTTGTTATGTTGTCACAAGCTGTGTCATTCCTGTTCTTAAAACTGTGCATGTGTGCCTCTACCACCTATTCTTACTCATTATATTTATTTGTCACCTTTGTAATAAATTACAAAGTCCAAAGGAACACGGTAGCAAATTAATCTGTTGTGTCTGACAGAGTTTAATAAATGGTATAGAAAATCGACAGGTTGATAAATAAGACGCAGAGATGTATAACCCTTACGGGTTTAAAGTTTGGTTATAATAATAATAATAATAATAATAATGTAATAGATAATTGAGACACATGGGTAACTTTATTCTGGAAACGTTTCGCCAGCCAGTGATATCTTCAGTCCAGTACAGAGAAACAGTGGAGGATGAGGGTGAGGTAGTCAGTCCCTCAGCCGGAATCAACTCCAAGGCGAGAGACTGATTACTCCACACTCTTCCTCATCCGTTTCTCTGCATTAGACTGAAGAAGTCACTGGCTGGCGAAATGTTTCTAGAATAAAGATACCCAAGTGGTGCACAAGTCTCTTAGTTATCAAATAATTAAGAAACACATACCTGATTTCTAGGTAAATTTACTGGGAGCAAAAACAAATTCACGAGCAACAAAAACAGACAGGCACGCACACACACACACACACACACACACACACACACACACACACACACACACACACACACACACACACACACACACACACACACACACACACACACACACACAGGACTGCGTGACAAATACGCAAGGAAAAAAATAAATGCTGAAAGAAGAAAAAAATATTCATTATAAGAGGGGCAAGTGACAAACGAAGAGGAGCCGCCCTCCAGGGCAGTGCTCTCACGCTCAGGAAGTGCTCTTGGTTAAAGAAAATGGCAGTGCCTTCCTCTACCGTGGATTGAACCTCATAAAATGGCAGTACCCTCCTGTTGTGAGGTTTAAACCTCATAACCTCCCACTCACCGAGTGCTGAATGATGCCAGCAGATTTACCACTTTATATGTATATAATAATAATAATAATAATAATAATAATAATAATAATACACGAGGGATGAGCCGTGGGATTTACAAAGCACAACAAAGGTTAGGTTATTCATTAATCATCGTCGACGGGTGACATTCAGGAAGTTGCTTAATTTCTTTATTTTCGTTCTTCCAACTGTTCGGTGTTCGCTCACTTCTCGAGAACGCCTAGTCCACTCGGCTTAAAATTTTCAAAGCTTGTGTATGGTAACGAGGACCAGTTTCTTGGAACAATAAGTATGTTTACGTTCCCTGAGAGCAAACTTATTGAACCCGTTCCCTACATCCTCAAATGGCTCAGATAACGTTTAAAGCATAACTTTAAATGTTCAGAAATGGTGCCTCGTAATTCATCGACGGTCTAGAGTAAACATGAAGAGTGTAGGTTCTGACTCGATCATTATATGTGTAAAATAGTGTGAAATGTTTATTCCTGTTTAATCAAGTTAAATTTAGATTTAACTCTTCTCAACGACGTCAGTGTAAATTTAATGGCTTATACATTTTAGTGCTGGGATAATACCCATTAAGCTTTGTTTGCATGCTCGCAAATGCATGTCCTACCTACTGTTGTAAAAAACAGTAGGTAGGACATGCAATGACTAGAATCAGCGCAATAATTAGAAAACAACTTGTCTGGTCGCCTTCAAATTTGTATCACTGGTGGGGTTTTCTGAGCACAAGACTGACGCCGCTGAAGACAGCGGCGTCAGTCACAAGTCCCAAGCTGCCACTTATATTGAATAAATATTGTATCAATTTTTATTCAATTTCTAAAGAATGTTTCTTTTGACTGGCTTCAAAATGGTATTGCTTATGCAGTCTATATGAAGGATGATAACCCGTAAGTTTAGTCCTAGTCGGCACAAATTTTAAATTTTACTGAAATTGTTAAAAACCTTGGAATTATTTAAATAATATCAGTTATTGAAGAACGCTTTTTCTGATCGGTTTCAAACTTTTACATTGGTGAACTTTATTAAAAACAAACCTTTGAGCTGGGTCAGTTTCAACTTGTTTTATTAAGTAATTTTTCCCGTGCAGTAACTAAAAAAATACCTCTGATCAACTTGAAAAGTTTAATGTTGTTTCTTAACTGCAAGTATTTTTTTTTTAGTCTTGGGATGTGTGATGCGCCATTTTGCTATTTTTCGCCACTCTCATCAAACTAGATTTTTTTTTATATCAGAATCAAATACTCTTTATTATAGGATTGTAGGTGTTTAAAATGGAATGTAAATGAGTAAATAATTTACACAAGTCATGAAATTGTCTACCAAATAAACTACAACGTCGACAAGATTTGTTAACAGAAATGATTTATCAAAACCAGGTAAAAATATGCTCGTGCTACAATGCAAACATCATTATCTAAACCATCTATATACGAGAACGTAAATATGCTTGTAAACAGAGACACAGAACGCACTGCCAATTAACTTTTCAGTGAATCACCATCGCCGTTATGAGATGGGTAAATTAATTCATGGAAGCAGACACAGCGCCTGTGTTTACTTAGTCCGAGTCATCAGGTATTATTTCTGCCCAGCAGAGAGAAAGTCCAGAAATTATCCTCCCCCCCCCCAGCTGTACATAATGATGAATGTTTCATATTGTATTTAAAAATAAAGACAAAGTAGTATCGGAGAAAAATCGGAAAAAGAGTCAATTTTACACCTTTGCATCTCCTGCAACTTACACTTCCTGGTGAACACTTGACACCTTCATTTAAAGTGCACTTTACGCCTACATTTGTTGCGCACATTTAACCTTCACCTGCGTTGTAACTTTATTAAATTTAGCGTAAATTAGTAAATGGGTTGAAAGCTAAAGACGTAGCAATGGTGTATGGGATTAAAATTTCAAATAATGAAAAGTGTTGAAAATAAATGGCTGTGTTCAAGAAGGTACTGGACAGGCACCTAAAGTCAGTACCTGACCAACCGGGCTGTGGTTCATACGTCAGCTTGCGTGCGGCCAGGAGTAACAGCCTGGTTGATCAGACCCTAATCCACCATGAGGCCTGGTCTCAGACCGGGCCGCGGGGGCGTTGACCCTCGAAACCCTCTCCAGGTAAACTACAGGTAACCAGTTAATACTTTCTGTACCCCCAGGATTGTCATAGAGCGTTGTGTGGTTCCTGTGTTGAATTAAGGCAACCAGGGATGAGACGGCGTATGAATTACTAGAGTTTAACTCTGATATACGAGGCAATGTTTGGCAGACTGATGGTAAAGACAAAGTATGATTACCTAGGTACAGAGATTTGATTTTGAGTGGAAGGAATGTTTATATTGAAGACCCAAAGTGATCAATATTTATATAATGGAGAATATCATAAATCTTTAAGTGTAATAGTTTACGACTAACATTTTCGCCTCATAATGGCTTAGGACATGATAGTGGCTTAGGTCAAGCCAAAACGTCGTGAAAAGTGACAAAACCAAAACGTGGGTTGTTTACCAAACTGATGAAAAGTGGGATACATTGTTGGATTTACATATTTAGTGAAGGCTTATGACAGGGATATTAGGAATGCACTGTGACTATTGCTTAGACTAGTGTACTGCACTAGGCGTTACACCCTCCAAAAGTTTCAAATCGTTTACACGGGGAGACTGTGACTGTGAAACTGTTCGTGAAGGTTAATATTTACCTGTGAAATAAGTCGTGATGTTATCCTAAGATAACTCACCATATTATACTTTTATGTGACTATATTATCTGGTAGGTAGGTAGGTAGGTAGGTAGGTAGGGTACCCTCAAGACCTGTGTTAAAAAATATGTATGTTGTGTACACCAAACTTACATGAATCTTTCTTTGTTTACTAACTTTCCTAAAAGCTGGTCGGTCTTTTTTTCAGAGATAATTTTGGATTGATGTAGACCTGTGTAGGTCCCAATTTGCTTTCATTAGAAACTGGAAAAAAATCAATACTTTTTCAAGTGACAATTTCTGAGTGTCAAGTCTGATTTTAACCTCGGCCCTTCAATATTGATGACTTGATAGTGCAACTTGTGATTGTCATCAAGCTTAATGCCCTTGTGAATATAAATTATATTGGTCTTTTTAGACTCTTTGAAAGGTCTGAATTAGATTTGGTCCGTGTGTGTCATAGTTTCTATTGTTATTGAAGAAATTAGGCATTTACGAGTTATGTGATGACTTGTAAATGCCTCTTTTGATTCATTGCGATACTTCAACGCTAATAATGAACTGCATTATTAACTTATGCTGCACTTCGCACTATTCCGGTCAACTGCATTGAGGCACAGATGACTGGGGTTATGGAATACGGGGATACCTTTCTCCAGTCCCGCAATGACCAAAGTACATCCAGTCGCTTTTAACTTGTATTGCTAACATCAGTATTAATTCGCTGTTATCGTTCCCAGTTTCAGCTGTCTTAACATTTTGCTACAGTTAATATCAATTTGCTTTTATCGTGACTAATTTACTGTCATTGCAGATAACATATATAATATAATACCAAGTCCATTAGTCTCTCACCAAAACATACATAAACAGCTCCATGACACAGACTCAAATTATCATCATCTTGGGAGCGTTATATCTGTTGGGGGGAAGGATGGAAGGCATTCAGGCTCAGTTCGGGGAACTGGAGCACAGATACAGTTCCCTAGATCATGAGTACCTCACCAGCATCAAGGAACCTCCCTTAAGGGTCAAAGGCCCAACAAAATTCCGTTGAAAGGAGAAATGTCAATATTTAGACGGAGAAACATGTTGCTGGAATCTGGTTCTGATACACTGATGAAACTCCGCCGCCACAGTAAGGTGGTCCAGCGTCGGAACGAAGGAGAAGGGGACAGGAAAGCCATGATTGATACACAAGTAAAATTTAAGAAACGAATGAGGGATAAGTAATATCAGCCATACCTCCTGGCCCCTGAACGCACGTGTACTCACCACGTTGTAGTTACAAGAGATTGAGAGACAACATCTGAGACAGCCTCTGTAACACTTCAACCGTTTTTTGCAAGTTCCTGACTTCTTGGCTAGCAGCTTGAGTCCGATTTGAAGTCTCCAATTTAGTCTAAATATATGTAATTTGCACATCAGTTTTTCTGTAATGATTTATGTGACTGAAAGGTTATAGTTCAACAGAACTGATACACAGGATTTTGTTGATCGGTAACTCAACTTTTTATTTTATTTTTTTAGGGAGAGAGAGAGAGAGAACTAACAGGTTGTGCTTTTTAAGTATTTTGTTCATTTTCTCTTAATGTTTTTTTTTTCCATTTTTTTTTACACTAACGCATAAGACAGAAACACACATACACATGCATCTTCCCTAATAACACAGGCAAGTATCTTTCCGATCGCCTGTTTTAAAATCAGCAAAATTTTTACCATCTTCCAGACTTCGCGTGAGTGTGCACGCACGTGTTCTAATATGTGAACTTCCAGGACATTACCTCTCTCCAGATTCACACAAATTCCTCTTCGCACATTTCTCCCCACTCATTATAGTTCGAAATTTTAATGTTCTATTCTCAGTTACGTTATGTTTTTGTTTTAACGTGTATTTACTTATATCTGCTTAAAATTATCCACAGCACGATCATTCACCTTCATAAACATAAGAACATAAAGAAGGAACACAGCAGCAAGCCTACTGGCCCATGCGGGGCAGGTCCATGTCAACCCTGGGCTTAGACCAATGGCCCACCCAGTCAGGCCACCTCCACTTAAGTAAGGAGCACGGTAGCAGACCCAGCTAGTCAGGTCCAACTCACAGCCACCCACACCCACTCAAAAGAACATAAGAACATAAGAAAGGAGGAACACTGCAGCAGGCCTGTTGGCCCATACTAGGCAGGTCCTTTATAATTCATCCCACTAACAAACATTTGACCAACCCAATTTTCAATGCTTCCCAAGAAATAAGCTCTGATGTGCAAGTCCCACTCAAATCCAACCCCTCCCACTCATGTACTTATCCAACCTAAACTTGAAACTACCCAAAGTCCTAGCCTCAATAACCCAACTAGGTAGACTGTTCCACTCATCAACTACCCTATTTCCAAACCAATACTTTCCTATGTCCTTTCTAAATATAAACTTATCTAATTTAAATCCATTACTGCGGGTTCTCTCATGGAGAGATATCCTCAAGACCGTGTTAATATCCCCTTTATTAATACCTATCTTCCACTTATACACTCCGATCAGGTCTCCCCTCATTCTTCGTCTAACAAGTGAATGTAACTTAAGAGTCTTCAATCTTTCTTCATAAGGAAGATTTCTAATGCTATGTATTAATTTAGTCATCCTACGCTGAATGTTTTCTAACGAATTTATGTCCATTCTGTAATATGGAGACCAGAATTGAGCTGCATAATCTAGGTGAGGCCTTACCAATGATGTATAAAGCTGCAGTATGACCTCTGGACTTCTGTTGCTTACACTTCTTGATATAAATCCCAGTAATCTATTTGCCTTATTACATACACTTAGGCATTGCTGTCTTGGTTTAAGGTTGCTGCTTACCATAACCCCGAAGTCCTTTTCGCAATCTGTATGGCTAACTTCTACATTATTTAACTTATAAGTGCTAGGGTTATGGACACTCCCGAGCTTCAGAACCTTGCATTTATCTACATTGAACTGCATCTGCCACTTTTCTGACCAAGAGTAGAGTTTGTCTAAATCCTCCTGAAGTTCCCTAACATCTACGTTTGAATCAATTATCCTACCTATCTTCGTGTCATCGGCGAATTTGCTCATATCACTAGTAATTCCTTCATCAAGATCATTGATATATATTATAAACAACAACGGGCCCAAGACTGATCCCTGTGGAACGCCACTTGTTACTGATCCCCACTCGGATATGTTGATAAATTAGACACATGTGCAACTCAGAGTTGCACATGTGTCTAATTTATTCCTCAATAAAGATACCCAAGAGTTGCACATGTGTCTAATTTATTCCTCAATAAAGATACCCAAGAGTTGCACATATGTCTAATTTATCAACATGTCGGTTCTCTGAACCATTCATCTACAAATCCCCACTCGGATTTAACCCCATTTATGGACACTCTCTGCTTTCTGTCTGTGAGCCATGATTCGATCCACGAGAGCACCCTTCCCCCAATGCCATGAGCTGCTACTTTCTTCAACAGTCTTTGGTGCGGAACTCTATCAAATGCCTTACTAAAATCTAATTAAATAATATCAAATTCTTTTATCGTGGTCAACAGCCTCAAAAGCTTTACTGAAGAAAGTTAATAAATTAGTTAGACAAGACCTGCCTCTTGTGAATCCATGCTGAGTATCATTAATCAAGCTATGCTTATCGAGATGGCTTCTGATAATCTCAGCTATAATTGATTCTAGTAATTTGCCTACAGTTGAGGTCAGGCTTATTGGGCGGTAATTTGACGGTAACGACTTGTCCCCTGTTTTAAAAATAGGAATTACATTAGCCATCTTCCACATATCAGACACTACACCTGTTTGAAGAGATAAATTAAAAATATTAGTTAATGGTTCACAGACTTCCATTTTGCATTCCTTAAGAACCCTTGAAAAAACCTCATCAGGACCCGGTGACTTATTTTGCTTTAGTCGGTCTATCTGTTTCACAACCATTTCACTAGTGACTGTGATGTTACATAATTTATCTTCTTCTGGCCCACTATAAAAATTAATTACCGGAATATTATAAGTGTCTTCCTGTGTAAAAACCGAGAGAAAATAATTATTTAAAATCGAGCACATTTCATTCTCTTTGTCAGTAAGATGCCCATAGTTATTTTTAAGGGGACCTATCTTATCTCTAACTTTTGTTCTATATACATGGAAAAAACTTTTTGGGTTAGTTTTAGAATCCCTAGCAACTTTAATTTCATAGTCCCTTTTAGCTTTTCTTATCCCCTTTTTAATGTTCCTCTTAATGTCAATATACTGATTCATAAGATGACCCTCACCTCTTTTGATACGCCTATAAATTCCTTTCTTATGCCCTAGTAGATATTTGAGCCTATTATTCATCCATTTTGGGTCATTTCTATTTCATCTAATTTCTTTATATGGGATAAACGTTCTTTGAGCAGCATGTATAGTGTTCAGAAATCTGTCATATTGATAGCTCTCTTCGTTACCCCAGTCAACAGATGATAAGTGTTCTCTAAGCCCATCGTAATCTGCTAAGCGAAAATCTGGGACTGTTACTGAGTTATCCCTACTATCACACTTCCATTCAATGCTAAATGTAATTGATTTGTGGTCGCTAGCACCCAGTTCCTCTGAAACTTCTAAATTATTAACAAGGGATTCGTTGTTTGCCAGAACTAAGTCAAGCAGGTTATTACCCCTTGTAGGTTCTGTCACAAACTGCTTCAAAAAACAATCCTGGACTACTTCTAAGAAGTCGTATGATTCTAAATTCCCAGTCAAGAAATTCCAATCAATATGACTAAAGTTAAAGTCTCCTAGAATTACTACATTATCGTGCCTTGTGGCCCTAACAATTTCCTCCCATAGTAGTCTCCCCTGGTCCCTATCTAAATTTGGGGGACGGTATATCACACCTAAAATTAATTTTTCATGCCCCTCTGAAAATTCTATCCAAACAGACTCTGTATGTGTTACTTCAGACTTAATACCCGTTTTTATGCAACAGTTCAAGCGATCTCGGACATACAATGCCACCCCACCCCCCTTTCCGACACTTCTATCTACTTGGAACAATTTAAAACCCTGGATGTGACATTCTGCAGGCATGTCCCGACTTTTTGAATTAAACCACGTCTCAATAATGGCAAATACATCTATGTTACCTGCACTAGCAACTAGTCTCAACTCGTCCATCTTATTCCTAGCACTGCGACTATTTGTGTAATAAATACTTAAAGACCCTCCTCTCTCTTTACCCTTCCTGCTCCTTTCTGTTATTCCACTAAACCTATTACTGTCCTTGTCAATTAGTGCCACTGGCTTTCCAATATCCACCTCATTTTGCCTATTACTAGTTCTCCTAGTACTCATGTTACTACCCTGAGACTTCACAGTTTTCCTGCAAAAACCCATACCACTAACTATTCCTAGTTTAAAGACCTAACAGCTCCCTCCACTGCGTTGGCCAGTGCTCCCACCCCACACCTAGATAAGTGAACCCCATCCCTGGCATACATGTCATTTCTGCCATAGAAGAGGTCCCAGTTGTCAATGAATGTTACCGCATTTTCCTTACAGTATTTGTCCAGCCAGCAATTGACACCAATTGCTCTGGACAACCATTCATTTCCAACTCCTCTCCTTGGCAAAATGCCACATATGACAGGTTTCCCACCCTTCCTCCTAATTATCTCTATTGCTGACCTATACCTGCTAATCAGGTCCTCACTCCTACGTCTGCCAACATCGTTGCCTCCAGCACTGAGACAGATAATAGGATTGCTCCCATTACCTCTCATGATGTCATCCAGATGGCTAACAATATCCTTCATCCCAGCCCCAGGAAAACACACTCTCTGCCTCCTACTCCTATCCTTCAAGCAGAATGCCCTATCCATGTACCTAATCTGGCTATCCCCAACAACAACAATGTTTTTACCTTCCTTGGCGTCGTCCGTCGTGATGCTCCGAGTAGTCGACTCACATTCACCAGGTAGCATTACACCACTTGTAGAATTCGTCAAGACGTTCTCGATGGTCTTCGTTGGGGTTTCTAGGGATGTCTCACTCACGTCTGCCAATGCTTCTTTGGTGCTCGTTGTGGCATTCCCAGTAGAACACTCACATTCGTCAGGTAGCACCGAGAATGGGTTGGAAGTTTCCACGGTAGTCTTCTGGTTTCTCGTTGTTTCTGCCTCTCCAACCGTTTTCTTGATCTTCAGCTTGGTTCCATGTTGCCCGGCCACTGACCAAGCTCCCCTCTTAACCTGGGGACTCACAACAGGAGGATTACTACGAATCCTCTTGTTCTCCTCCGTTAATCGCCGTATCTCCATCTTAGCAACTCTGAGCTCTTCTCTCAGCTGCTGGTCAAGTTGTTCAAGAGAGGGTATCCTGGTTCAGGTTCACAGAGAGCACACAAACAGGTCTTCACAGAGCTAAGTACACGTCACCACTGTTAAGTACACGTCACCACTGAGCTAAGTACACGTCACCACTCCTAAGTACACGTCACCACTGAAAGTACACGTCACCACTGTATTTATCTAACCTATTTTTAAAACTACACAACGTCTTAGCTTCTTGACGGTACTCGGGAATTTGTTCCAATCATCCACAACTCTATTACCAAACCAGTGCTTTCCTATATCCTTCCTGAATCTGAATTTTTCCAGCTTAAAACCATTGCTGCGAGTCCTGTCTATGCTAGATATTTTTAGCACGCTATTTACGTCCCCTTTATTCATTCCTGTTTTCCATTTGTACACCTCAGTTATATCGCCCCTAATTCTACGCTTGTCTAGAGAGTGCAGATTCAGGGCTCTCAGTCTATCCTCATAGGGAAGATTTCTGATACACGGAATCAACTTTGTCATCCTCCTCTGTACGTTTTCCAGTGCATTTATATCCATTCTGCAATACGGTGACCAGAACTGTGCAGCATAATCTAAATGAGGCCTAACCAAGGATATATAGAGTTGAAGAACAACCTGAGGACTTCTATTATTTATGTTTCTTGATATGAAGGCAAAGATTCTGTTAGCGTTACTGCGAACGCTTATGCACTGTCGTCTTGGTTTCAGGTTACTGGTAACCAGAACTCCTAAATCCTTTTCGTAATCAGTAATATTAAGATTATATATATATATATATATATATATATATATATATATATATATATATATATATATATATATATATATATATATATGTCGTACCGAATATGTAAATCTGGTCAATTAGCAAGAACTCATTTAAAATTAAGTCCTTTCTGAAATTTTCTCTTATACGTTTAAAGATATATTTTTTTCATTAATGTTAATATAAAAATTTTAATTTTGCACCAGAAGATTCTTAGAAAACTTACCTAACCTTATTATAACAAGAGCAATTTATTTTAGCCTAACCCAACTAAATATATTTTAAATACGTGTACAGTAATTTAGTACTAAACAAACACAATCAAATATATTTTTTTCGTTAGGTTCAGAATGATTTTGGCGAAATTATTACATACACAAATTTTCACTTGTCCTATATGGCAAGATGAACGTTGCTATTTAAGCCAAGATCGCAAGTTCTGCCTATTCCGCACGACATATATATATAAATTTGTTTAATATAAATATAGGGAGGTACCACCTCTATAGCTGGACTGGGGACCCTCATCCTCAGAGAAGACAATAAACGTACCTCAGGGAAAACTCTAGGTTCTCCCCGGAGCTGTTTGAATATTTTCTTCTCCTACCACCCCCTATATTAGATATTCTATGTGAACATTTATTGATAAACAGAATACATGTGCAGAAAAACACAAACATGAATACAATGGTAAAATGTATTAAAGATCATGAATTTCCTCCAGCTCCTCCGAAGCCGGAAGTGAGCCAAGTATGCAGCAAGCATTTCCCCTCTGGATGGCTACGCTGAGGCGCTGGAACATGAAAGTGGCTGCCCTTGGGTCCCTGGTGGTGTCGATGAGTCTGGAACCTAATTCTTTGAGGAAACGTGTGGCATTTTTTTCCCATGATCCCAAGGTCTCTGATCCCACTGGGACAAATTGATACTGTTGGCTTATGTCCCTGTACGTGCTGATCTTGTACTCCTCCCTGTTGTCAGCAGCTCCTCCCTGTCGCCCAACACTGTGATGGATGTAGGTGTCAGCCAGTGTGGACACACAGGTATAGTCCCATGCTAAGAGCTTGCCATTCTTCCAAGGATAGATGGTGATCCCGTCGCTTTGGTTTGCTGGGTTGTGGGTATTGTTGGCTGCTAGTGATCGGGGCTCCCTCTCGGCTGGGCATCCAGCTGTAGCAAGGGTTCTCTTTATAATGTTGTTGATCTCATTGTGTCTTGCATGCCAGCCCTTGGTTTTGGAACAGTTAAGACCATGTAGACCATATTGGTCTGCTTGCGCTTCACCGCAAATACATATATATATATAAATTAAAAGATGGGGTGGCAGGGGAAGTGGAATATTCAAATGGCTTAGGGAAGAAATACAAATATTTTTCCTCGAAGCCTTTTTATCCACTTCTTCAAGACTATGGGTCCGACAATTTGCCTCTTCGTGCCCATGAGGCAAAACCAGCAACCCTGGCTCAAATAGCAACGCTCTTCCCGCCGAACAAGGCAAGCGAAAACTTGTGTATGCAACAATTTCACAAAAATCATTCTGAACCTAACGAAAAAAATATATTTCACTCTATTATTAAATACTGCAAACTTATCCAAAATAAACCTAGCTGGATCAGGCCAATCTAAATTGCGCTTGTTATAATAACGTTAGGCAATCCCTCCAAGGGCAGCGCTGTATAGCCCTTGTGGCTTAGCGCTTCTTTTTTATTATAACAATAATAATCCCTCCAAGGCCCTCCTGGTACAAAATTATTAATTTTTGCTTTAAAATAAATGAAAAATACCGGTTCGAACTGATCTGGGCGACATCATGAAAGCATCACGTGGAGCTGAGACCGTGGTATCATCCTGACTCTTCCTCGGGTTGTATACGTGTCACCCTCATCCACTGGTGTTTACTAAATTTGCTTTATATTCTGGGTTGTCGGTACAAGCGTGAGGATGCAAGATTAATGCCTACTTACCTAGAGTCTCATAAACATACATTGTGCATCGGGCACCTCGCAGCCTTTTGTATCTTGCACTCGCTGCGGGTAAACTCATGATTAAGGCAATTGGCTTAAAATATTCTTAACGTATTTAAGGGAAGTTACGAAGATAATCGAGTCGTTCGTGACTGTCAGTGCATTTCTCTTCCTTGTTTCCGGAGTAAGCAGTTCTATGACGTATGTCGATACTCAGTTATTTAATGAGCAGTCTGAACGTGGAAAGCCACGATAATATATGAAATTTATTGACACGTTTCACATCCTGATGACGTGAATAAGAAAAGAACAGTTGATGTGACATCTTAGGCAACAAGATGAATGTTTATTATTGCACTATGTAACTTCGTCGACAAAAAAAAAATATATGTATAATGCCGAAAGTTAGCTTTTTTCAGGATCATTTAGCCGTTATTAAGAAAAATCTCCCTTAATATTGTTTTTTACGACACTCGACATGTTTCCCAAAAATTTTAGTTTCTTTTAATCTCAGTTGATGAGCAGTTTGAGAAGAGATATCCACGATTATATAACCTTATCTTACGGTTATCTTACGTCTATTCCGGAGGTCACCGCCCACGCGACCCGATCTTAGATCAGGTCTCCCGGTTGCTGACCAGAATATATTGTAACGTATTGTAAAATTAGCTTTATAATGCCATAAACAGAAAGTAAAAGAGTTTTTGCGCAGCATCATGGAACCGCAGTAATTATTTAAAAAAAAACTCTAGTAACCTCTTCTTGCATGAATATATTAAACTACTACAAAACTATATTCCCACCTGCTTTTAACATTTCTGCTTTATTCCCATCTATCCCAGATTTTTTTCTCTCATTTCACCCGCTGCCTTGATCAAGCACTTTCCCCACACTCGCATCTGGCTCTTTCTTACTCCTACAAGATGTTCCACCCTCCCTGTGCAATACACTAAATCGCAGCCTCCCTCCCATCATCAACAAAATATTCCCCACACATTTCATGTGTCTCCACCTTCCCATATACGATCTCTCTTCTTTTTAACTGATAAATCCATTTGTTCCCAAGACTTTCTTCAGTTACTAATCTATCTCCTAAACGTTTTATATATATGTATATATATATATATATATATATATATATATATATATATATATATATATATATATATATATATATATATATATATATATATATATATATATATATATATGTCGTGCCGAATAGGCAGAACTAGCGATCTTGGCTTAAATAGCAACGTTCATCTTGCTATATAGGACAAGCGAAAATTTGTGTATGCAATAATTTCGCCAAAATCATTCTGAACCTAACGAAAAAAATATATTTCACTCTGTTTGTTTAGTATTAAATTATTAACAAATCTAAAATATATTTAGTTGGGTTAGGCTAAAATAAATTGTTCTTGTTATAATAAGGTTAGGTAAATTTTCTAAGATTCTTTTGGTGGAAAATTAAAATTTTTTACATTAACATTAATGAAAAAAATATATCTTTAAATGTATAAGAGAAAATTTTAGAAAGGACTTAATTTTAAATGAGTTCTTGCTAATTGACCAGTTTTACATATTCGGCACGACATTATATATATATATATATATATATATATATATATATATATATATATATATATATATATATATATATATTATTTATTTATTTATCTATTTATTTATTTATTTAACAAGTCGGCCGTCTCCCACCGAGGCAGGGTGACCCAAAAAGAAAGAAAATCCCCAAAAAGAAAATACTTTCATCACTCAACACTTTCACCTCACTCACACATAATCACTGTGTTTGCAGAGGTGCTCAGAACACAACAGTTTAGAAATATATACGTATAAAGATACACAGCATATCCCTCCAAACTGCCAATATCCCAAACCCCTCCTTTAGAGTGCAGGCATTGTACTTCCCATTTCCAGGACTCAAGTCCGGCTATATAAAAATAACAGGTTTCCCTGAATCCCTTCACTAAATATTACCCTGCTCACACTCCAACAGCTCGTCAGGTCCCAAATACCATTCATCTCCATTGACTCCTATCTAACACGCTCACGCACGCTTGCTGGAAGTCCAAGCCCCTCGCCCACAAAACCTCCCTTACCCCTTCCTTCGAATCTTTTCGAGGACGACCCCTACCCCGCCTTCCTTCCCCTACAGATGATATATATATATATATAATATATATATATATATATATATATATATATATATATATATATATATATATATATATATATACATATATATATATATATATATATATATAATGTGCCGAATATGTAAAACTGGTCAATTAGCAAGAACTCATTTAAAATTAAGTCCTTTTTAAAATTTTCTCTTATACGTTTAAAGGTATATTTTTTTCATTAATGTTAATGTAAAAATTTTTAATTTTCCACCAAAAGAATCTTAGAAAATTTACCTAACCTTATTATAATAAGAACAATTTATTTTAGCCTAACCCAACTAAATATATTTTAGATTTGTTTACAGTAATTTAATACTAAACAAACACAGTCAAATGTATTTTTTTCGTTAGGTTCAGAATGATTTTGGCGAAATTATTGCGTACACAAATTTTCACTTGTCTTATATGGCAAGATGAGCGTTGCTATTTAAGCCAAGATCGCAAGTTCTGCCTATTCGGCACGACATATATATATATATATATATATATATATATTATATATTCTCAGCAAAACTTGATAAATATCACGCACTCTCTTAGTGGCACTTCCTCAGCATTCTTTTAGCCTGTCTTTTTTTTTTCCCATATACGCTGCCCTCCATTTATCACTTCTGCGTTATGAAAACCTCTCATTTGCTAACTTCCCTCATTTACCACTCTCTTTACTTCCTCAGTCCCCCAATTTCTTCTTTCTCATCCGCGCACACCCTTCTATATCCACGAACTTCTGCTGCACATACTAACACTGCATTCTTAAATCTAATGAAGAATTAGACACGTGTACAACATCTGGTACCTTATTCCTGGCCCATTCCTCGGATATGACCCATTTCCTCTGGGAAATCCCGCCTACCAGTGACAATGCCTTCGTCTGTTGCACCTCCCTCACCTGACGCCAGTATACAAGTGCCAGTCTTGACTCACGAAATCGTACTGACACGATTGCAAACAAACCATAGCACGGGCGGGGATAGAACCCGCGATCAGAGAGTCTCAAAACTCCAGACTGTCACGTTAGCCACTGGACCAGTTAGCCACAATAAGATTCGTCCAACTAGGTATGTTTCTACACCATAGTAAGGTTAGCATAGGCACCACTGTGACCATGCCTGTGCTTCAGAGTCTTCAAGACTACGGTTCTCTTCACCAACTCCAAGGCTGAGGGACTGATTACCTCGTCGTTTATGTATAGTTCTACAGTCTTCTTATCATGTCCTTGAATTTATATTGATAAAGTCACTGGATAGCGAAACAATTACAGATATTGCACATGTGTCTAATTCTTCATCTCGGTATTTTACACCAATCATGTGCATTACTAAATCTGCCTAGTATCTCTTCAACCTCCCCTCATTACCTGTACTCTTTTTAGTCAACCAGTTCTCCAGCAGCAGCTTATGTCGTACCTTAACTATAGTCTTTAGTTTATTCACTCTCACTTCATACCCACTGGTGACATACTCTTTGTATCTATGACTATCATTGCAGCTGTCACTAAATAATGATCTTATTTCTGTCGTCCGTCTGAAAACATGAACACGTTAAAGTCCGACAGACAGGCGTCAGTATCCCCTATATCGTATCTCTCTTGTATTTATCCACTCTTAAAATATGGATTGCTTATTACCACTTCAGTTATTCATATTCTACACTCATATCTTACCCAAGTGTATAAACACTTATTATAACCTACTTCTCACATCTTGCCTGTATTCTAATAAATATAATTCCTTCCATAGTTAATTGTTCATTATTAATGCAGCCCTCTCTGTCTCTCTGTGTGTCTGTCGCTTTCTCTCTCTCTTTCTCTCTCTCTCTCTCTCTCTTTCTCTCTCTCACACACACACACACACACACACACACACACACACACACACACATATATATATATATAATATTATATATATATATATATATATATATATATATATATATATATATATATATATATATATATATATATATATATATATATATGCAATAAGATCACAGTAAACAGGTGATTTCAGAATATGCAAAACAACCACTCTGAAAGAATAGAAAAATTCCAAGCGCTTGGAATTTCTATATTGTTTCAGAGTGGTTGTTATATATATATATATATATATATATATATATATATATATATATATATATGTCACTTAGGGTGAAGACCAGGTCCAGCCTCGCTGAGTAATTTGTGAATTAGTGCACGTGTGTGTGCAGTAATTTGTGAATTAGTGCACGTGTGTGTGCGCGCGCCCGCTCATACACTTCAAAAATTTGTATACACTATTTAAAACATTTTGTGGTTCATAAAAATATTTAGATCAATGTAATTTAATCTCTTATCTATTCAATCTTAGATTTTCATCGATTACTCCTGCATGCCACACCTTATTACATAAATTTTAACGTAATTTATTTTCCATCACTTACAAAAATTATCACAGTCTAATTTTTTTTCCTTCCTGAAGATTTATAGCCTGAATTTATTTTTTTAGCTGTCCTCATTATTTATTTTATATTTTGGTCTCTGCTACTTACACTGTTTTTTTGTACACATTTACTGTGATTTCTTTCATTTTACTCTGTCCTTGTATGTCTTAACACGTTTTCGACGCCTTTATAGATTTTCTCATATACGATTCGCGTCTTTGTTCTTTTATCGGAGACTTGGTTCAGATTCCCAGAGCTTCCTCTAGGAGTCTAGGCGCTGCTGTACAATCTTTAAGGTTGTGGTTTTCCTTCTATGTTTCTCTAACTTCCTACTGTTATCTTAGCTAATTTAGCCTCATTATTATTATGCTTTGCTATTTTTTTCCCTCTTTTACTTGCATGAAGCTAAGTTTTTTGTGTTCTTTCTCAAGTTTTCCATTAAATTTATCCTCCTATAACTATTGTTAAAAAATTAAATTATATTTTTTAGAGCTTTTTGCTTCATTGGAATAAATATATTTTTACTATTAACTGGATTTGTGTAGTTTTAGTAGCAGTACTGTACGTGTGTTCACACCATCGAGTAGGTGAGAGGGAGAGACAGAGAGAGTGGAGGGTGAATGGGAGGCAGGGAAGGAGAGAGGGTGAGATGGATGGAAAGTAGAGGAGGAGGAGAGGAAGGGAAAGATGGATGAACGTAGGTTTTTTTTTTAATAGTGGTGTATGCCAAGAGTGAACCTTGTAGTAGCCGGCGAAGAAGCGGGACCAGGCGCAATATAACCACATAATCAGTGTGTACACATACGTAAGAACACAAACATCTCAAACGTCACAAAACGTTTGGAATCTAACACACACACACACACACACACACACACACCTCATCTTCTGTATATAGTCCTACTGTCTTCAAGTTATGTCCTAGAATTTGTATTGATAAAGCCACTGGATGGCGAAACGTCTACAATGGGGGTACCCAGATGTTGCACATGTGTATTAATTTCTTCAAGCCAACTAGCACTTACAAGTTAAATAATGTAGAACTTAGCCATACAGATTGCGAAAAGGGCTTGGGGGTTATGGCAAGCAGCAACCTTAAACCAAGACAGCAATGCTTAAGCGTACGTAATAAGGCAAATAGATTATTGGGATTTATATCAAGAAGTGTAAGCAACAGAAGTCCAGAGGTCATACTGCAGCTTTATACATCATTAGTAAGGCCTCACCTAGATTATGCAGCTCAGTTCTGGTCTCCATATTACAGAATGGACATAAATTCGTTAGAAAACATTCAGCGTAGGATGACTAAATTAATACATAGCATTAGAAATCTTCCTTATGAAGAAAGAAAGATCGAGCATTGGGGTGATAGAGGCTAGGACCTTGTGTAGCTTTAAGAAGAGACTGGACAAATATATGAGTGGGAGGGGCTGGGTTTGATTGGTGTCATTGGGTACAGGAGTTATTTCTTGGGTGGCTTTAGGTAGAGATCGTTTTGATAAGGACCTGCCTCGTATGGGCCAGTAGGCCTTCTGCAGTGCTCCTACATTCTTATGTTCTTATGTTCTTATGTTCTTATATATATATATATATATATATATATATATATATATATATATATATATATATATATATATATATATATATATATATATGTGTGTGCGCCGAATATGTAAAACTGGCCAATTAGCAAGAACTCATTTAAAATGAAGTCCTTTCTAAAATTTTCTCTTATACGTTTAAAGATATATTTTTTCATTAATGTTGATGTAAAAATTTATAATTTTGCACCAAAAGGAACTTAGAAAACTTACCTAACCTTATTATAACAAGCGCAATTTATTTTAGCCTAACCCAACTAAATATATTTTAGATTTGTTTACAATAATTTAATACTAAACAAACAGTGAAATATATTTTTTTTCGTTAGGTTCAGAATGATTTTGGCGAAATTATTGCATACACAAATTTTCACTTGTCCTATATGGCAAGATGAGCGTTGCTATTTGTGCCAAGATCGCAAGTTCTGTCTGTTCGGCACGACATATATATATATATATAGTACAAAAAGGTTTAAGAGATACATTGTTGATATAAAGATGACATAAACAGTACATGAGATGTGAGAGATACATGTCTAGTACATATTGTTACATGTTTGTCACTGATTATAATGCGAAAATCTCATCCAGCTCTTCAGAACTCGGGCGCGTGCCCAAAATACAGCAGGCATTACCCCTCTGAACAGCAGCGCTGAGTCGCTGGAACAGAAAAATAGCTGCCCTGGGATCCCTAGTTACCCTGATGAGTCTTTTGCCTGGCTCCTTAAGGAACTTAGATGCACTCTTTCCCCATGAGTCAAGGGTCTCTGAGCCTATGGGAACAAACATATAATGATGGGCAAGTTCTCCATATTTTCTAGACTTTTGGGACTCCCTGAAGCTGGCGGCTGCCCCTCCTTCTCCCTGGTGTATTGGAGATAGGTATCACCCAGGGTAGATGCACATGTGTAGTCCCACACCAACTGCTTACCTTCTGTCCAGGCTTGAAGTGTGATACCATCTGGACGCTTCTGGCTGCCATCAGATCTGTATAGTTGGGGTGGCTCCCTTACTGCTAGGCATCCAGCTGTTGTGAGGCTCCTTTTGATAATGTTATTAACCTCCTCATGTCTTGCAATCTTTCCCTCGGATTTACGGCACACAAGACCATGGTACCCGAATCGGTCTGCTGCTTCACTGCCACAAATACACCTGTGTTCGGCGAGAATATGGGGAGCAAGTCGAAGGGCAACACCAATGCGGATGGTCTGTGGGTCGAGCCGTGTGCCAAGGCTGGAGTTGGGAATAGCCAACAGAAAATCCCCTGCATGAGGTGCTCTCACTGCCAGGAGGCGGGGTCTGTCCTTCCCTGACACTCTGAAGAATTGTTGAGGCTATATTTTCCACTACTGGACCATCCCAGTGCGATTGTTTGTAGTTGTTGGGGGGAGCAGGTCTGGTTTCAGAGCCCGTTAGATTATCCCAGATCATGGCTCCGTCAATGAACTTTTGGTCCTGGACTCCAATCTTGTCCCTAAGATGTTCAGGGAGAATCGCTACTACAAGCCCTCTGGATGCAATGCATGAGGACAGAAAAGCAGGTAGCGCAATCTGTGATGACTTGCGGACACCAATGCCTCCTAGTCTGACTGGAAGTGTAGCTTGGTTCCGCTGCCCATCTTCTAAAGTAAGGTTAAGTACTTTCGTAAAAATCTGCCTCAGGATACTGTCATATTCGTGCAGTTTAAGGTTATCATATGAAGGTGCACATCTTAGGAAATATGTCAACCTGGGCAGACAAGCACTTTGTGAGAAGGTACAAGGCATCGTGAGTGTCAAGATTGCCTATTCGTTGTTTCATTCTCCTTACTTCTTCCAATTTCTTCGTGAGGATTGTGTCAATGGCATCGCTTCCCAGAGGTCCTCCAAGCAAGACACTATTTGTAGGGGCAATGACTGATGCTCCTGGTAGTTTGGATCTCACTGCATTTATCACTTGTTGACTGAAATGATTTCATATTTGGATGGATTCAGGATGAGACCCATTTCCTGTCCCCGTGTCATCACTTGTGTAAGATCACCTAAGAGGGACTCCTTTGTACCTGCTATTGTGCCATCATCCAGGAACCAGATGTTTAGCTCACTGGTCAGTCTGACTGTGATTTCCCCAACTTCTATACAGAAGAGAATTAGTGCAAGAGGATCCCCTTGCTGGACACCCTCTGATGATGTGATTTCATTGATTCCTTGGTATATCCAGCTGAAGCAAAGGGGAAGAGACCAGGGAAATGTTCTTGTACCTCTGCTAATACCACATCTCTTTTCAGGAGATTAAATGCATTCTTGAAGTTTAATTTTACCACTGCATTGTCCTCAGGCAGGTTGTTGATATACGCCCTTGTTGCACGAACCGCTGCTTCACTTCCTTGAGAAACCCCAAAACCCCAAAACCAAGCTGGTTTGGTTGAAGCATCATGGCTGCCTCTAGGAATCCAAGGTTTTCGCAAGACACACTGCTTGTATACATATATATATATATATATATATATATATATATATATATATATATATATATATATATATATATATATATATATATATAATGTGTCAGGCTGTCGATACAGTCCTCAGGTACAAAATGAAGGACCTGAAGAGGAAGGCAGAGATGCCCATGATATTCTGTATCTCTCAGCAAGGTGTCTTAACTCTGCTTAGACTAACCTATTTCTTTGACAGCCCAATATATTCTATATGACGCGCTCCTGAGAGGTCAATGACTTCAAGCGAAATCTCGCTCATCCCGTTGCCAGACCTCAGGTACTGAGGTCTGACGGAAGCCAAAAGCGTCCAGATGGGGACACCATGCTACCCTGGAAGGATGGTAAGCAGATTGCATGGGCCCACACCTGTGCCTCTACATTGGCTGCCACCTACCTACAGTACTCTGAAGCTTAAGCGGATGGTGCTGACAGTTTTCTGGGAGACCCAGAAGACCAACAAATATAGTGGGCCGGCACCATGCTATAACTTCGTCCCAATAGGACTGGAGACCCTCGGAGCATTGGGTGACAAACTCATCATGAAAATCAAGGACGCCAGAGCGACCAGCTTCCTTTTCCAGAAACTCAGTGTTGGAAACCAGAGATATGCATGCAGTATTCTGGACACAACCTACCGCCGGCGAGCTGCATAAAGTATTTGAGATGTCGGCTTTGCGATGTCATGCATATTGTTCTCCTTTCCTATATATTTACCAAACTGCGGCTGGCCGAGATTCGATCCCACGCCACATTCTCCCGCTTCATGAGACAAGACTATGTATGCGTCACCCTATCTACTAGGCCAACGATCCTTCAAATACCATGCACCCAGCAGAGCTGGGTGTTTTTCATGGTACGAGGACACTCGTGGCAGTGGACAGCTGAGGGCTAATTATATATATATATTTATATAATGTCGTGCCGAATATGTAAAACTGGTCAATTAGCAAGAACTCATTTAAAATTAAGTCCTTTCTGAAATTTTCTCTTATACGTTTAAAGATATATTTTTTCATTAATATTATTGTAAAAATTTTTAATTTTGCACCAAAACAATCTTAGAAAACTTACCTAACCTTATTATAACAAGAGCAATTTATTTTAGCCTAACCCAACTAAATATATTTTAAATACGTTTACAATAATTTAATACTAAACAAACACAATCAAATATATTTTTTTTCGTTAGGTTCAGAATGATTTTGGCGAAATTATTGCATACACAAATTTTCACTTGTCCTATATGGCAAGATGAGCGTTGCTATTTAAGCCAAGATGGCAAGTTCTGCCTATTCGGCACGACATATATATATATATATATATATATATATATATATATATATATATATATATATATATATATATATATATATATATATAATATATAATGTCGTGCTGAATAACTAAAACTTGCGATTTTGGCTTAAATAGCAACGCTCTTGCCGAATAAGGCAAGCGAAAATTTGTGTATATAATAATTTCGCAAAAGTCATTCTGAACTTAACGAAAAAAAAGTATTTATTTGTGTGTGTTTATTATTAAATTATTGTAAACTTATCTATAATATATTTAGTTGGATTAGGCTAAATTAAATTGCGCTTATTATAATAAGGTTAGGGAAATTTTCTAAGGTTCTTCTGGTACAAAATTATTAATTTTTACATTAACATACATGAAAAAAAAAATATATCTTTAAACGTATAAAAGAAATTTATAGAAAAAACTTAATTTTAAAAGAGTTCTTGCTAATTGACCAATTTTATCTATATAGCACTACATATATAATAATAAAGTATATTATAGACTAAGGTTACACTTCCAAACTAGGAATATAAGGTTTTCGCAAGACACTGCTTGTATTTCTGTCTTCGTGAGTAGCGTTCAGCGAATTTGTGGCAGCAGTTAATTTTTCCTAAATGCCATTAATCACCAGGCTAGGATTCCAACCCAAATTTCGGTATTGGAACCAGGCACTGGGATACCCAGTGTCTCCTCAACGAGATCAGTTCTCCCTAATAACTACAAGGAGTCACACCATGTTAGCTCAGTAGTGAAGAATATTGCTTTAATATTGCTTGAGTGTGTGTCAAGGAAGGACAGAACTCGCGTCCTGACAGTGAGAGCTTCTCATGGGTTGGATTTTCTGCTGACTGTACATAATTCTTCTCAAGGCACAAGTATCGCCTCTCAGACCATTAGTACTGAGACTTATCTTAGGGTCGGTTCCTGTGGAGAAATTTTCTCCAGGAGGGAGGTATCAGCCCCCTTCAGCCCTTTCAGCCCTGAGGGGCCCAGCCCTCTCAGAAGGGGCAAGCGTCTTGTTTACTGCTACAGTGAGTAATTGATCACAGATGCCGTACGAGTATGCGACGTGGTCAAGTGACCACTGCTCCTTGCAGTCCTGTGTTGCAAAGTGTAGCTTAATAAAAGACAGTTCATCTCTTACTTTAGCAGGACAATTAAGGAAAATCCTGCTCCCACTTTATTACCATAGTAAAGATAGTGGACATTGTTGTCTATGCTTAAGACAGCAAGAATCAAACATTCTGCTTTGCTTCATCGAGGAAGTGGCAAGGAAGCAAAAGTACTAGGTCAGCTTTTTTTTTGTGCAAGGGGCAGTGACGGCATGGGGCGCTGTGGTGTCTTCAGATTACTTTTGACTCTACTGAGAGTGACACTGACCCCAGGATAACCAACAAAGAACGATCTGTGCGTTAGTGTGAACAAAGTATCTCATAAACACAATAAACACTTAAGAGAAGTGTGATCAGCTTCTTTAGTGATAAGATTGTGAACAATAAAGACAAATCTTGTGGAACATAGTGTACCAGTGTGCATTTTCCTAGACTATGGAAGACGTGGACATCCAAGGACACTTCAGCTTCTATCAAGTCACCGATACCTGTCGAAGGTGTGAAGAACACCATAGCTCACGCTACAAGAGCAAGGTAGGTTACGAATTTCTTGTAGTACGGGGGACTGCGCAGTTCTTGAGTCGCAAGGAGTTTGTAATCAACCTATAGTCGGCAGTAAGGGGCGGACTTTTGAGTCCACACAAGTAAGTTTGTCAGCCATCAGTGAACGAAACATGCTGACATAACACCCTCTAGGGGTAATTTATAATCTTACAAATTATAATCTTTACAGCCCGTTGAGAAATGACTTCGACAGCTTCTCAAGACCTCGTCTGCAGGGGCGGCTGTGCAGGCGATGAGTTGTCTTTCTAAGTTAAGTACAAACTCTTTAAACTTAACTGGTAATGCCATTTCTCAACAGTTCCTGTCTAGTTCTACACGAATTCAATTATACTCTCTAATGTTTTTTTCCGAGTACATTGACACAGACTTTGAAGGAAGAGAGAGACTATCACATGTGTTGTTGTTACAGTTATAACACAAAATTGCAGTTAACGTTGCAATAATGACGCACGAGGCACACCCCGCGACCCTCGGTCATTCATATATAATTGTTTGTACACACCTTTCTGTATTTGCCTATATGTGGTTACATGGGCCGAGTCTCGGCTCCTGGTCCCCGCCTCTTCACTGACCGCTACTAGGTTCACTCTTGGTTCTAGTGTGTGTGTGTGTGTGTGTGTTTACTCACCTAATTGTAGTTGCAGGGGTCGAGAATCAGCTCCTGGCCCCGCCTCTTCACTGAACGCTACTAGGTCCTCTCTCTCCCTGCTCCATGAGCTTTATCATACCTCGTCTTAAAGCTATGTATGGTTCCTGCTTGTTCCACTTCCTGACCACTCTATGACTGAAGACTGCTTCCTAACATCGCTGTGACTCATCTGAGTATTCAACTTCCAATTGTGACCCCTTGTTTCTGAGTCCCCTCTCTGGAACATCTTGTCTCTGTCCACCTTGTCTATTCCACGCAGTATTTTATATGTCGTTATCATGTCTCCCCTGTCGTCCAGTGTCGTCAGGCCGATTTTCCTCAACCTTTCTTCATAGGACATTCCCCTTAGCTCTGGAACTAACCTTGTCGCAAACCTTTGCACTTTCTCTAATTTCTTAACGTGCTTGACCCGGTGCGGGTTCCAAACTGGTGCTACATACTCCAGTATGGGCCTGACGTACATGGTGTACAGTGTCTTGAAAGATTCCTTACTTAGGTATCGGAATGCTAATCTCAGGTTTGCCAGGCGCCTATATGCTGCAGCAGTTATCTGGTTGATGTGTGCTTCCGGAGATGTGTTCGGCGTGTGTGTGTGTGTGTGTGTGTGTGTGTGTGTGTGTGTGTGTGTGTGTGTGTGTGTGTGTGTGTGTGTGTGTCTGTGTGTGTGTGTGTGCGCGCGCGTCAAAACTTTCTGCACTAGGTAAAGCTATAATACGTAAATTTTTAATTTATTTACATCATAAATATCAATTGATGCTAACAAGAGTTATTACTGTCAGAGAGATGTACGAGTCATTCTGTAATTGCCCTAAATAAATAGAAAGCAGCACTCGGGTGAAATTGCAACACGCTCTCTCTGGACTTCCGCCATACATACTATATATATATATATATATATATATATATATATATATATATATATATATATATATATATATATATATATATATATAATGTCGTGCCGAATAGGCAGAACTTGCCATCTTGGCTTAAATAGCAACGTTCATCTTGCCATATAGGACAAGTGAAAATTTGTGTATGCAATAATTTCGCCAAAATCATTCTGAACCTAACGAAAAAAATATATTTCACTGTGTTTCTTTAGTATTAAATTATTGTAAACGTATTTAAAATATATTTAATTGGGTTAGGCTAAAGTAAATTGCTCTTGTTATAATAAGGTTAGGTAAGTTTTCTAAGATTCTTTTGGTGCAAAATTAAATTTTTTTATATCAACATTAATGAAAAAAATATATCTTTAAACGTATAAGAGAAACTTTCAGAAAGGACTTAATTTTAAGTGAGTTCTTGCTAAATGACCAGTTTTACATATTCTTCACGACATATATATATATATATATATATATATATATATATATATATATATATATATATATATATATATATATATATATATATATATATATATATATATATATATATATATATATATATATATATATATATATAAATATATATATATATATATATATATATATATATATATAAATATATATATATTTTTACAAAGTAGAAGTGATGCAAGGAGGGAAGAGTATATGGAGAAAAAGAGAGAAGTTAAGAGAGTGGTGAAGCAATGTAAAAAGAGAGCAAATGAGAGAGTGGGTGAGATGTTATCAACAAATTTTGTTGAAAATAAGAAAAAGTTTTGGAGTGAGATTAACAAGTTAAGAAAGCCTAGAGAACAAATGGATTTGTCAGTTAAAAATAGGAGAGGAGAGTTATTAAATGGAGAGTTAGAGGTATTGGGAAGATGGAGGGAATATTTTGAGGAATTGTTAAATGTTGATGAAGATAGGGAAGCTGTGATTTCGTGTATAGGGCAAGGAGGAATAACATCTTGTAGGAGTGAGGAAGAGCCAGTTGTGAGTGTGGGGGAAGTTCGTGAGGCAGTAGGTAAAATGAAAGGGGGTAAGGCAGCCGGGATTGATGGGATAAAGATAGAAATGTTAAAAGCAGGTGGGGATATAGTTTTGGAGTGGTTGGTGCAATTATTTAATAAATGTATGGAAGAGGGTAAGGTACC
This sequence comes from Cherax quadricarinatus, assembly GCF_038502225.1. Lineage (NCBI taxonomy): Eukaryota > Metazoa > Arthropoda > Malacostraca > Decapoda > Parastacidae > Cherax > Cherax quadricarinatus. Next base: position 57,515,169 of record NC_091292.1, read on the forward strand.
TAGGGATTGGCAGAGAGCATGCATAGTTCCTTTGTATAAAGGCAAAGGGGATAAAAGAGAGTGCAAAAATTATAGGGGGATAAGTCTGTTGAGTGTACCTGGTAAGGTGTATGGTAGAGTTATAATTGAAAGAATTAAGAGTAAGACGGAGAATAGGATAGCAGATGAACAAGGAGGCTTTAGGAAAGGTAGGGGGTGTGTGGACCAGGTGTTTACAGTGAAACATATAAGTGAACAGTATTTAGATAAGGCTAAAGAGGTCTTTGTGGCATTTATGGATTTGGAAAAGGCGTATGACAGGGTGGATAGGGGGGCAATGTGGCAGATGTTGCAAGTGTATGGTGTAGGAGGTAGGTTACTGAAAGCAGTGAAGAGTTTTTACGAGGATAGTGAGGCTCAAGTTAGAGTATGTAGGAAAGAGGGAAATTTTTTCCCAGTAAAGGTAGGCCTTAGACAAGGATGTGTGATGTCACCGTGGTTGTTTAATATATTTATAGATGGGGTTGTAAGAGAAGTAAATGCGAGGGTCTTGGCAAGAGGCGTGGAGTTAAAAGATAAAGAATCACACACAAAATGGGAGTTGTCACAGCTGCTCTTTGCTGATGACACTGTGCTCTTGGGAGATTCTGAAGAGAAGTTGCAGAGATTGGTGGATGAATTTGGTAGGGTGTGCAAAAGAAGAAAATTAAAGGTGAATACAGGAAAGAGTAAGGTTATGAGGATAACAAAAAGATTAGGTGATGAAAGATTGAATATCAGATTGGATGGAGAGAGTATGGAGGAGGTGAACGTATTCAGATATTTGGGAGTGGACGTGTCAGCGGATGGGTCTATGAAAGATGAGGTGAATCATAGAATTGATGAGGGAAAAAGAGTGAGTGGTGCACTTAGGAGTCTGTGGAGACAAAGAACTTTGTCCTTGGAGGCAAAGAGGGGAATGTATGAGAGTATAGTTTTACCAACGCTCTTATATGGGTGTGAAGCGTGGGTGATGAATGTTGCAGCGAGGAGAAGGCTGGAGGCAGTGGAGATGTCATGTCTGAGGGCAATGTGTGGTGTGAATATAATGCAGAGAATTCGTAGTTTGGAAGTTAGGAGGAGGTGCGGGATTACCAAAACTGTTGTCCAGAGGGCTGAGGAAGGGTTGTTGAGGTGGTTCGGACATGTAGAGAGAATGGAGCGAAACAGAATGACTTCAAGAGTGTATCAGTCTGTAGTGGAAGGAAGGCGGGGTAGGGGTCGGCCTAGGAAGGGTTGGAGGGAGGGGGTAAAGGAGGTTTTGTGTGCGAGGGGCTTGGACTTCCAGCAGGCATGCGTGAGCGTGTTTGATAGGAGTGAATGGAGACAAATGGTTTTTAATACTTGACGTGCTGTTGGAGTGTGAGCAAAGTAACATTTATGAAGGGATTCAGGGAAACCGGCAGGCCGGACTTGAGTCCTGGAGATGGGAAGTACAGTGCCTGCACTCTGAAGGAGGGGTGTTAATGTTGCAGTTTAAAAACTGTAGTGTAAAGCACCCTTCTGGCAAGACAGTGATGGAGTGAATGATGGTGAAAGTTTTTCTTTTTCGGGCCACCCTGCCTTGGTGGGAATCGGCCAGTGTGATAATAAAAAAAAAAAAAAAAAAAAAAAATATATGTATATATATATATGTAAATATATATATATATATATATATATATATATATATATATATATATATATATATATATATATATAAATATATATATATATATATATATATATATATATATATATATATATATATATATATATATATAATGTCGTGCCGAATAGGCAGAACTTGCGATCTTGGCTTAAATAGCAACGCTCATCTTGCCATATAGGACAAGCGAAAATTTGTGTATGCAATAATTTCGCCAAAATCATTCTGAACCTAATGAAAAAAATATATTTCATTGTATTAAATTACTGTTAACAAATCTAAAAGATATTTAGTTGAGTTAGGCTAAAATAAATTGTTCTTGTTATAATAAGGTTAGGTAAGTTTTCTAAGTTTCTTTTCGTGCAAAATTAAAATTTTTTACATTAACATTAATTAAAAAAATGTATCTTTAAACGTATAAGAGAAAATTTTGGAAAGGACTTAATTTTAAATGAGTTCTTGCTAATTGACCAGTTTTACATATTTGGCACGACATATATATAAGGAAGCTTCTGAGTGAATATGATACCTGATTGTGTCATGGCTCTCGCAGGAGCAGAAGCCCTGTGTGACCCACTAGCTAAAAACTGACATATTAGTGGAATCAGGGCATCTGCCACAACAATGAAAGACGGCAGATTTAGCATATATAGTAAAGAAAGAGTACGATGGGAAGTGTTGAGCTGCATGCTAGAACCCTTGACAGGTATGCTGTGTAAAGTAATGGAGATCATCATCCGGAGAGTGGTGGATTATTATTATTATTATAATCAAGGGGAAGCGCTAAACCCGGAGGATTATACAGCGCCTGGGGGGGGGGATGTGGAAGGCATTCAGGCTTAATTCGGGGAACTGGAGCACAGATCCAATTTCCTAAATCAAGAGCCCATCACCAACATCAAGGAACCTTCCTTGAGGGGGAGAGTGGTGGAGCCCATGGCAAGGTGTTTCATAAACGATCATTACAGATTAATGGTGATGAATCCTGTCTCACAAACCCGGTGGGGTTCTATAATAGGGTAACGCGGGTTCATGGATGAGGAGAAAATGAAGATAAATAATCTATAAGCTACCCATTGTGCTATATTGGTAAATATGAAAATTACTGGAAACACATTCCTACAGTCTTTAGAAAACAAGGAACAATCCTCCATCAAGGATATATTAGTACTATCTTATTGCATCAACTTCTTTGAATTTCCGACTCACTCAAAAACTTTCACATTAAAGCTATATTTTAAAACATAATTATAAAAACGTTTTGATTAAGAATTCCCATCAACATTCTAATGGCTCTTTTAAGATCCCATTATTGGCTTACAATGTCGATAAGTTGATTAAGACGCATGAGCTACACTTACATATCTTTATTACAAGATATAATGAAGTATATATCACCAGTTTTATGGAGGGATGACTGGAACAGTGATGACAACAGCAAGAATATAATATTAAGACTTAGGATAAGTCGAATTCTCCGTTTGTTCTTGTAAAAGATACTGATCACTCTACTGACAGGTAAAAAAAACGAGAAAATTGTGACAGTTGAGTGTAGCATAGCAGCTAAGTTATATAAAAAATTGTCTTGATTGTGATCTGAAATTAAGTCAAGGGCTATATAAACTAGATGCATTCATTATTAATGAAGCTCGAATACCTTAATCACAAGGTTGGGTTTCACAACCCGAATGTCGTCAACAGACCCAGGCAATGGGATACTCTGAGGCTTTTCAACCAAATCAGTTCTCCCTAACAAACTCTCACTATGATAGCCCAGTAGCACAGAGGTCCTTGCAAGGAGACCTCTGTATACTTTGGATTTTCTGTTGATTGTTCCTAATTCCTGTCTCTGCAAAAGCCTCGACCTTTAGACACTGTATTGGAACTGATTTTATCCTATGGATCGATTCCTGTTCAGTTTTACGCGAATTTAGTTAAAGTCGTTCATTGTGATTTTTCCGAGTACTGTGACTCTGGCTTTAGAGAAACAAGAGTTGCGTCTAACACTTGTGTTGATGGTGGTGGGAATAAAGTTATAAAAAACAGGCAGTTAACGTCACGGTAATGGCTCCTAACATTACGTAATGAAAGTTGTCATCTTTTGTAATCACAGTTCAGGCTTCCTGCACAGGCAGCTTAAAATTCCAGCAAACTCTTCGAAGAGACTACGTGCTTACTGAAAATGTAAATGTCAAAAGATGTTCGTATATTAATCGGTGTGATGTTGAGTTAAGGTCTCTTCATTAACACTCTCATTAACTTACCTCACTGGTAACGAGTACAAATAAAAACGTGTTGAGTTTCCAGAAGCATAATGTATGAAAGGCTGGGCCTTGTAATCAAACTCAAAACTTTAATGGATAAAGATTATTTAAATGGTTAAGCTGAATACCGACTCGCTACATGTAATTTACAGTGGTAAGTAACCCATCCTATTAATTCCTTGCCTTGCCCGTAGTCTTCATAAAAATCATCGCCATCTCTTAAACAGCCTTCCAAAGCGTTACAAATGAGTCTATTACTTATCTACTGAACTGCCTTGATGTTTAAGTTACAACGCCAGAGTGGAATTTATACAGCTTTTGACAACCCTGTTTGCCATGTCACTGACAGTAGCGTTGGTTCTCACGTGGGTGAAGTTGTGTATTCAAACATAGAGGGATACCAAAGTGTTATTTACCACATTCAAAAGTGACACAGGATTAAATCTAAGCGAGATGCTACTGTATTTTGTCATAGGTAAAAATGTGATAGGAGGATTTTAACTTGCATTATAAAAGCCTGGGACGTGAAATGACCCGAGGTGGAATAACGGCTCATTATCCTGTAAATTAAAAGTATAAGACCAAGTTTGGTAAAATAAAATTAATCTGGACTGGGAGTGGAAGCCTACCACTGAGCTAATATCAACACCACCAGGAAACATCACCTCGTTTATACTTTAATAAAATCTAAGTCCAAATGAGAAGCTAATTGAACCTTTTGGCCACAGATGAAAGGAGGAAGATTTCTGCCTCAGGTTAAAAAAAAATGGGATTGTTGTCTTGCATGGCGTTGAGAAAAATGTATTAAATGTCGTATCAGGTTAAAATGAGTTAAGTTATGCATAGTGGTTTAAGGAAAGTTAAGAATAAATAAGGTCACAGGACCTAAACGTTTTCTAATAAATGTAAACTTCCACACATAGGGGCTAAGAAAAACACCTGTCATATATGGAGGGTCGAGGAAGGAGGATTGAACTGCCATGAAGAGTATAAGGTTAAAATATCGTGGCTGGAACGACGTTCGTATAACCCGCGCTTATGAGAGGGAAGGTAATGACGTGTTGGTCAGACTAGCACTATTGACAAATCACACTTCAGCGAGAAGAAAAGAAGGCCAGAATATATATTAAAAGGAGCGAGGAAAAAAGGGAGAGGTAATGGTAGTTGAAGCAAAGTTGTAATAACAGTAGCAGCAGTAATAGTAGTAACGATTGTGAGAAGTATTACTGCTACTCACAGCCTTTGCTTTCGTCTGCTTACCTTAATTCAGAAATTCACGCTACTAAATTAAAAAAAAGAAGACCTGATCGTCTCCTCTCAGTCTGCACTTGGTGCAAATTTTCCCTCACTGATTGTGTTATTAACCTGTCTCTTTGTTTTGGTCTTTCCCACTTCACGTACACCTCGCCCTTTCATTCACCTGATTAGCTCTTTTGATTCCTCTTGTTAGTCTCCCTCTCAAAATATTCCTGACCTGTCCACTATTCGTGGCGCTCTCCTTCCTGAGTTTGATAACCTGTTATCAAAGATTTACAATCTTCCTCGTCGTAGTCAACTTCCCTTTAATTCTCTTCAATCTGTTATTAATATTATGTTCCTTCTGACACAGTCAATACGTTGGTTGTCCTTGACCGCGGGGATGAATGAAGCCTTGCTCTCTGACGCAAGCATCCACACTCCTCCCGTTTCCAGCCCCCCTGATCGCATCAAGAGCACTTTTAACTAGAGACTTCGTGCTCTAATCTCTGTCCTAATAACTTGTTCAATGTTTCCATGTTATCTGCTTCTCTCTGCCTTATTTCTTTGGTCTTCCTAAAACTCTCAAACCTGGCATCCGCTACGCCCCAGCTTCTACGTCCGGAGTTTTTGCTTCTTTTCCTCTTGCCTGACCAAAACTCTCATTACTTTTTTTGGTTCTTTTTCACCTGCTCGCTTCCGTCACTCTCAAGACTATATCGAATGTGTTCTTCTACATCCGACCTGCAATATGTTAAGTCTTGATGTAGAACCCCTTTTCGCTAATGTCACAGTTGATGATGGTCTCAACTTTCTGAGAGGAAAGGCCAGTGAAGGGCTGCTTCATCTCTCAATGGCCACTGATGTCTTCCTTATTCGCCTCTGTATAGACTCTCCTTTCCTTTCAAGGTAAATTATATTCCCAAACGTTTGGTGTTACTATGGGCTCTATCCCCTGCTCTTGCTAACCTTTATATGGAGTATTTCGGAACTGTTTTGAACTACCATTCATGGGGTATTCAGGAATGACAAGAACCATATATGTAGAGTTGAAGAATGATAACTACCATACGTGGAGGGTCAGGACAAGCTTACTGAATATTAAAGAACATTACGAGGTGTATAATACTGCACATTAAGAGGCGAGGAGTACTGCTATAATGCATGATAAAGAAAAGAGAACGATTCCAACAGTAAAGTGATAGGAAAGAGAAAGATGAGGATAGTATAATGAGAGAAAGGAAAAGGCTTTAGAAAAAATGAGGGGGATTATAACAAACATGCAAGGCTGCTACTGTACAGAATAAACAAGGCCCAATACCGTGCCTGGAACAACACACAAATAACCCGCTCATAGACAGAAACTTATGCCTTCTCCATAGTTCGTCTTCTAAATCTTAATTAACGCTTTCCGCTCTTTAGACATCAAACTTACTCTTCGCCAAGCTAATACTCTTCGTAGTAATCTAGTTCGTACCTCTCCTCCTGCCAATGATTCTTCCGGAGTCTTCTCCATTTCCTGCTATTCTTGTCCTCTCTAAGTCCTTTGCAAACACTTAGGGTAGTAAAAATTGGAAGGTTGGAAGTAGTAGTAGAAATCTCAGTACACAGTTTCAGGAATAAGTAAGGCAGGGCCCAAGAGGATAGAATCCAACGCCGGCTGATTATTGGCTTAAAAATAAGGCCAGGATCTGAGACTCGACCCCCAGAAACAACGTTCAGTACACGCAGTCTTCTACACCCGCCCCATATTCAACTCCTGCCACAAAACCTAGCCAAAATCCTTATAAGGAATGTAAATAACACGCCATAAAAGGCCAGCTAACATAATCAACATGACCAGCAGCAAATTAACCATTAAGGCTGCACCTACCCATTATCCATTAAGAGTTACCCATCGAGGCAACTCACCGGCTGCCTAACAGCCTGCTTAACATTCATGGTTATTCAAATTATAGTTGGCGGAGTGGGCAGAGGTGTGGCTAGCAGCGTAGTAACAGTGGATGTGTTGGTTCAAGTTTGCGTTATATACGCCTTGTTTGTGGTGCTCCAGGTATGGTAGTCAGGTAGTTGATGGTTATAGTGCAGTTCCGGCGGTTTCGTTGTGCGATTGTGTTGTAGCCGTGTGGTTGAGGGGATAGTTCTGTATTTGTGATGTCGTTTGTGTGTGTTACATTCGTGTGGTTATGGTGGTTGTGTTGTAGTAATGTGCCTCTAGATGTGATTGTGCTGTAGTCATGTGGTGGTGTGATTGTGCGGTGGTATGTGATTGTGGTGGTTGTGCGGTGGTATGGTTGTTGCAGTGTCCAATTGCTTTCATCTTGACGTGACAAAGTTTGGTTGTGTGGTAGTGAAAAACGTGGCGTAGTTTTCTTGGTTTTAGTGTAATGGCAATAATTAGTATGCCTTGGTTAGGTTACGTAAGGTTTATCAGGAAACAAGACACTTGTTTCCTGACCCGGGTCTTAGTCATAAAATGACCCGCAATCTGGAGCTTTCGGTCATCTGACAGAGGCCTTCCGTTGGCTTACCCTTTCTTTGGTGTCTGTAGTACAGAGACGGAATTACTGTGTAAGGGCTGTGAAACGAAGGATGTGGTTGTGTCATCAGCCAGAATAAAAATGTAACGGCATCATATGAACCTAGAAAATAAATACCTTGCAGAGACTGACTTGGGTGGACAGACAGGCTGAGATTCACAATACTAGACTAGTTGAACGCATTGGCTCGGGAGGTGAACATACCGTAACAACACAAGAGAAATAGTAGTCTGCTGCGATAGAAGCCCTTGTGAATTTTAACAGGTGAAGGGATCAGCGAAGATCTGGCATTTTAAAGAGAGAGAAACAAACCCACACGAAGGAATAAGGGGACACAGCTGGAAGTTAAAAACACAGATGAGTCATAGGGATGTTAGGAAGTACTTCTTCAGTCTTAAGAGTTGTCAGGAGGTGGAGCAATCAGGAGAGTGAGGTAGTGGAGGCAGGATCCATACATAAGTTTAAGAACAGGTACGACAAGGCTCTGAGAACAGAGTGGACCTAGTATTAATCAGCAAAGAGGTGGGGGCCAGGAGCTAAGACTCGATCCCTGCAACCACAAATAGGTGAGTACACACGCGCACACAAACACAGTCTTATCGACCTTTCATTACCTGACTTACAAGACCGTGAAAGCTTAAACCAAAGCATATGATTGCCAGCACTTTCATGACAATTAGCACTACACCTCCGGTAAACAGCGCTTTGCTAATGACTTAATTACATAATTACGGCCAATTGCATCAATTGAATATGGTAATACGATGGTAAATATAAACTGGCGAGGAAGGAGGCAACTTCCGAGCAGCAGCGGGTGCTCGGGGTCTGGGATTGATCTCCGACACGAGAGAAACGTTGGGCATGTTTCCATACACCTGTTGCTTTTGTGCACGTAGTAGTAAGTAGGTACCTATGTATCTACCGTTGTGGGTTGTATCCTGGTGGACATGATTAACCAAAGGTGCCGTAAATGTCAATGATAGCTTGGTCTGTACCAAGTACTTGTAAAAATTATTATTAGTAGTAACAGTATGTTTTTATTATTATTTATTATTATTATTGTGTGAATCCTTGTTTACTTATATGCTTTGAATAAATTATTAGATAATTTTTGAAAAATGTACACAAAAAAAATTATGGAATTTAAAATATCTCACATTTACAAATTCTGATTTGGCTTGTACGACCTCAGATGAAGCACTGATAATATAATAATAATAATAATAATAATAATAATAATAATAATAATAATAATAATAATAATCTGGCTCAAAGATGATCTTATTGAGCCTTCCGTGCATTTTATATTAGAAGAATAAAACACTCTTCTCAGCGTTTTTATACATAAAAACAATACTTGTTTACTGTAAATGTATCAAGAATGATCTTATTTCTGGTCTCACAACTCTGCAGAAACCAAGAGAGAGGTGTTCTTTCGGGTTTCTATGGGTTCTCAGGTTCTGAAACCCCAACTTCCTGTAATATAAGGACCTGAAAATCACCGGGATATTCAGTAGTGTACATTTTTCTGTTTCTTTTATAACGAAACGAAGATGGTAAACAGAGAGAATAATTAACAAACCGAGTAGCGATACAGGCAGTTAGGGATTTTAATTTAATCGTAATTAATCCCACAGTAAGTAAGAATGATTCTAGGTTACTAAATAATCCAATTACATCACTGCCACGTTACCTCTGTCATTGTTGGAGTTGGTGGTGGTGTAGTTGGTGGTGGTGCTGATATTAGTGTAGTGGTGTTGGAGGTAATGTAGCGGTGTTGGTGATAGTGTGGTGGTGATGGTGGTGGTAGTTGTAGGTGGTAGTGTGATGGTGGTGGTAGTTGTTGGTGATAGTGTGATGGTGGTGGTAGTTGGTGATAGTGTGGTGGTGATGGTGGTAATGTAGTAGTTTTGGTGGTAGTGTGGTGGTGATGTAGTGGTGTTGATATTAGTGTAGTGGTGTTGGTGGTAGTGTAGTTGGTGGTGGTGTAGTGTAGCTGATGGTAGTGTAGTATAGTTAATGGTGGTGTAGTGTAGTTGGTGGTGTAGTGCAGTTTATGGCAGTGTAGTGCAGCTGGTGGTATCGTAAGCCTTGATTCGGCTCTCATTCATACCATCCTTCGTAGCCGACAAAATTTCCTGCATGTGTTACCTCTTCATTCCGCGTCAAACCTGACCGTTGTATCTCCACTAGCAACATCCCCCAATTCTGGTCACCACCACCACCACCACCACCACTACTACTACTACTACTACTACTACTACTACTACTACTACTACTACTACTACTACTACTACTACTACTACTACTACTCTATTACTAACACTGCTGCTTCACTATAAAGTTCTCCTTTCTCATGGCTGTACTAGATGAAAAAAAAAAGTCCCTAGTGGGCGAATCGTCTCTCAAATACAGATGCGGACCTGGTGAGCAATGGTTTTATTTATCATCAGGGACATAATCTCTATAGTACGTTGGAATGCGTGCAGCCAGCAGTAACGTCCTGATTGATCAGGCTCTTATGCAACGGGAGACCTGATCAAGGACTGGGTCACTGGGGCTTTGACTCCCGAAACGACCTCCAGGTAGATTGCAAGTGTCTACCTGTTGCTGGTTTCGGGTATATGATTATCTCAGTAACAGCGAACGACGTAGCGAGTACTAAAAGGGAAATAATAAGGACAATGAAATTAAGGTTGGATTTTGACTAATGGCCATAATTCCGTGTTACGTAAACGATATATTTTTAAATCGTAACAATATGACTTCAAACAAATCAGGGAACGGGAAGGGTTCGAATGTACGGCTGGTGAACACCAAACCTCACAGGCCAGTGTGTTAACCACTGGCACAGTGGTCAGTACACTGGGCCAGTGGTCAGTACACTTGCCCAGTGGTCAGTACACTGGCCCAGTGGTCAGTACACTAGCCCAGTGGTCAGTACACTGGCCCAGTGGTCAGTACACTGGCCCAGTGGTCAGTACACTGGCCCAGTGGTCAGTACACTGGCCCAGTGGTCAGTACACTGGCCCAGTGGCCAGTACACTGGCCCAGTGGTCAGTACACTGGCCCAGTGATCAGTGCACTGGCCCAGTGGTCAGTACACTAGCCCAAAGGTCAGTACACTGGCCCAGTGGTCAGTACACTAGCCCAGTGGTCAGTACACTAGCCCAATGGTCAGTACACTGGCCCAGTGGTCAGTACACTGGCCCAGTGGTCAGTACACTGGCCCAGTGGTCAGTACACTGGCCCAGTGGTCAGTACACTGGCCCAGTGGTCAGTACACTGGCCCAGTGGTCAGTACACTGGCCCAGTGGTCAGTACACTGGCCCAGTGGTCAGTACACTGGCCCAGTGGTCAGTACACTGGCCCAGTGGTCAGTACACTAGCCCAGTGGTCAGTACACTGGCCCAGTGGTCAGTACACTGGCCCAGTGGTCAGTACAGTAGCCCAAAGGTCAGTACACTGGCCCAGTGGTCAGTACACTGGCCCAGTGGTTAGTACACTGGCCTAGTGGTCAGTACACTAGCCCAGTGGTCAGTACACTGGCCCAGTGGTCAGTACACTAGCCCAGTGGTCAGTACACTGGCCCAGTGGTCAGTACACTGGCCCAGTGGTCAGTACACTGGCCCAGTCGTCAGTACACTAGCCCAAAGGTCAGTACACTGGCCCAGTGGTTAGTACACTAGCCTAGTGGTCAGTACACTAGCCCAGTGGTCAGTACACTGGCCCAGTGGTCAGTACACTAGCCCAGTGGTCAGTACACTGGCCCAGTGGTCAGTACACTGGCCCAGTGGTCAGTACACTGGCCCAGTGGTCAGTACACTAGCCCAGTGGTCAGTACACTAGCCCAGTGGTCAGTACACTGGCCCAGTGGTCAGTACACTGGCCCAGTGGTCAGTACACTAGCCCAGTGGTCAGTACACTAGCCCAGTGGTCAGTACACTGGCCCAGTGGTCAGTACACTAGCCCAGTGATATTTAGGCCTTGCCTGCCATCAGTTCAAGCTCCATACGTTCAGTGGTCTGAGATAATACGTATCAGTGAAATACATAGTATTTTTGTGCACCATGAGATGATAATTGTATAGAAAAACTGAGTCTGATAACTGAGCTACTTGGGCAAAATCAGTGGCTTCTTCAGTCCAAAGCAAAGAAGAACGGTGGAATATGAGGAAGACTGAGGTAATCAGTCCCTCAACCTTGAGCTCATGCGTTCATTCCATCAGTCATGGTAAAAGTTCAGCATGTGCGCGTAGAAGGGACTTATATACTGCAGACCGTTGAGGTGTAACAGTGGTAGGCGGAGTTATCATTGGAAATCCCACTAGTGGAAGTAGGTCATGCCTATAGGTTAGGTAAGCTATGAAAAATTCCCTTCATCTAGACCTAAAGGTGTTGCTGTGACTGACAGAATTTGTATAAATTACAAAAGCGAAAAGTTGATAATTGAGACATCCTGAAAATCACAGTTGCCATGGCAGGAACATATAGGGACTTTCCACCCTTGAGCTCAGTGGCCATTTAGGAGCATCATAGAAAAAAATTGTTTTCTCTATATTGTGCACAGCTCTCCCAGTAGGTTGTCTTGGTACTCCTAGACTTTTAGATGTTTTGCCAGTGGAAGTTCGTTTGGCACGAAAACTTAAATTTATGGTCATTAATTTGATTCTTAGCCGTAAAAGAAACGAAGAATTCTGTTAAAAAGGCATGTAAACTTACGTTTGTATTAGACTGTCGTTGATGTTTTACAAGTTATGAATTGGGCCCATTGTCTAATCTTGTCGCGATTATCTGCATTGTGGGGAGTATTTGCTATGTAATTTGACTCACGAAATCATAACACGATTGTAAACTAACGCACTGGCCCGGAGTTTTTCGACTCGCTTGCCACGGGTTCTAACCCCACCCGTACCGTGATTTATGTAATTTTTTTTTTAATCTCCGAGTTCAAAACTTCATCATTTAAAGGGTGTGATGGGCAATATAAATTAAAAAATGTTTCATTTATTTTGTTTATGTAAAACAAGTGAAACATTCTTTCCGTAGGAGAGAAGGAGAGGTGGAGGTGACGAGTTTCCTAGTCCCAGAGCCCAGGACTATGAAACTCTAGTTCCGGGCCCCGGCTGGGTCCAGATAAGTGTACAAGGAATACAGAATATATACAGTGGCCACGTGACCTATCAAACCATACCCCGGCCGGGATTGAACCCGCGGTCAGAGTGTCTCAAAACTCCAGCCCGTCGCGTTAGCCACTGGACCAGCTAGCCACAATAAGATTCGTCCAACTAGGTATATTTCTACACCATAGGAAGGTTAGCACAGGCACCACTGTGACCACAAATGCAAGTTTTTACAGACGAATCTCCAGCTAGCGTGGCCGTGACGAACTCTAGCTCAAGTCCCTTCACTGCCGTCAACATGACTCACGAAATCGTAATGACGGCCACGCTAGCTGGAGATTCGTCTGTAAAAACTTGCATTTGTGGTCACAGTGGTGCCTGTGCTAACCTTCCTATGGTGTAGAAATATACCTAGTTGGACGAATCTTATTGTGGCTAGCTGGTCCAGTGGCTAACGCGACGGGCTGGAGTTTTGAGACTCTCTGACCGCGGGTTCAATCCCGGCCGGGGTATGGTTTGTTTGCAATCGTGTCATTACGATTTCGTGAGTCACGTGACCTATGTTAGGCGATTTAAGTTACATCCATGAAAAAGTTAAGATGAAATAACAAGATCAGGTGTAGGCACAAAGTGCCAGAAGATAGGATTTTAGCGTAAGTACCTTTAGAGCGTCAGGTTTCCTCTGGTTCTCTGCATTGCGTTTTGTATGGTCTGATCATATTTTCTGGTTGATAAAATAAAATAGTGCCAGAATTTCTTAGATTGCTAAATTTTGTCTTATTTGTTTTATAGGAATTGGTATTGACTGTTGCTCTTACTTTCTTGCATAAACCATTCTGAACAGCGGCCTTTTGAATTGAGCAGTGATCACGGTATTTACTTTCCCTATTTGCCGCTGATTGCAGAGTGTGAGCGCAGGTGGGAACAATCCTCTGACTCCACTTCTCTTAATCTGGTCAGAATGAGGGGTTAAAAGTGTACATTATTAATCCAGTGATATATTCCTACCAGATCCTCACCTACAGTATTTTCCAAAAGCTGAGTTCTCACACGTAATTGATCTTTTGATCCTGTTTTCCCCAATGATGTAGCTTTTCATGGCCTGAATTAAATATAGGTTTTTATTAATCTGGATTTTTTGTTGATGTCTCCAATATTTCTTCATATTTACAGGGATGAAATTTGCTAGTGGTCGAAATTCCACTAGTGAGAAATTTAAATATGTGACAGTCAGACATCAAAATTTATGTACCCAATAAAGCTCGTCAAGGATCTTTCAACTAGTAAATCTTTACTTCCCTGGAAAACAGTAAGCAAAGAGAGTGCTTTGAAGATTATTATGTCGGGCTTAACGAAGGAATTTCTCTCTCTCTCTCTCTCTCTCTCTCTCTCTCTCTCTCTCTCTCTCTCTCTCTCTCTCTCTCTCTCTCTCTCTCTCTCTCTCTCTTTGCGTGTGTGTGAGTGAGAGTATATAGTTCGCAGTAAAGAGGAAGCCACAGACAGTTTACAAGTGTGGGGGCGTTAATTTGTCTGGCATCAGAGCAAGACGTTTACAAACATAATGTTCACACGCCTCTGTCATTCAGTCTTCCAGAGCCCCATAATTTGTGGAAATCCTGGATCATTTACCTAGTATAAACGGAGCTTTTAACTCTGGCTTCAATGTGAGTTATCGCATATTGAAAGCCACCGCGGAAATTCTACGTATTGCACCGGCACTGAGGAACCAATTCTAATAACCCAAAAGCGAAACTTACAAATCGAAGGGCCCTGAGAGCCAGACGTATTTTTGTGGTAATCTGCGACTATTTAAATAGTTCACTATAGCGGAGCTGTTGAAAGCGAACCGTAAAAATTGCTGATATTTCAAGGGGAATTTGTATTGGCTTCAGGGCTCACGTAACGTTAGAATATACAGAAAAGTTTGAAAAATATACAGTTAATGTATATGATGCGACGGAGTGTGAACAATAAGCTCCGGGGATGATTCTGTTGCACAACCACTCTGAGTTACGGAAGTGAAACGTATCCGGCAGCATGTTTGGTATCTCAGGTCGTAGCTCATCAAATTTGTTTTACCGAGTTCATGTACGTGACTCGTGCAACGACACAGAGAAGCGGTAGATGAACCTTAATTGAGTACGACCTCATGGATTAACTTCGTGGAGTTGCAGAGCTTCATCTTGCAATGTGCAGAACAATGCTACAACAATGGTTGCACTTACCTAGCCTCTGGTTGATGTGATATTCCTTGAGATTCTCTAAAACTTCAAGCATACATACCGCTAATGCCTTTCATGTAATATACTCGAACCCATATTACTTTTACAATCAGCTTACCAGTACGCAGTTCATTGCATTAAATACTGATTGGCTATGTTGTGTAATTACTCCTATATTCATAGTGATCAGTGTGGATGATGTGTTTGTGTTCATATATTTTTAAGCATCCCTGAATGAATACGTTTAAAGAGGTTGTTGATTTTTTTTTCCTGTTCCTCAGAAGTTTCCATTTATAATTCAAGAACGCCTCATCTATTCTGCTTCAAATTTTCAATCCCTGGTGTAGTGTAATTAGAGAGAGGTTCATGCACCTACTGGTCAATATTACTGTATATAAACGATACCCAGTTTCTGTTTTCATGCCATAGCTTGAGAGAGTCTCTTCTGATCGGCTTCAGACTTTCAACACTGGTGTATCTTACCTAGAGGAAGGTTGAGATTACTGGAGTATTTTACGAGCCAATTTATCCATGTAATGTTTGCAATTGTGGAATTATTTCCGTAAAATATCTTGACCATGTCTTCTTTCTAGGACTTCATTCGTTAATAGCTGAGTCATCTAAAGAGAAGGATGATGCCTTATATATATAGGCAGTGATGTTGTAAATTTGCCATTCTACCAAAAGTTTAAAAGCTTGGAATTACTGGATTTCATGTGATACCTAGGGAATGCTGCTGCTTGTCGGCTTCAAACTTATAGTGCTAGTTTATTTTACTTAACTATAGGTTCGTGTTAATACTGAGCTCCATAAGTCCCAGTTTACCAGTTTAATTATTCAAACTGTGATGACTGATTTTCATTGAATAACTGAAGAATGTATCTTCTGGTTGTCTTCAGATCTTTAGTGCTGATTCACTCGATCACAAGGATGATATCGTGTACGTTTATGCTTTGCAGGTGAAAATCTGACAACGTACTAAAATATGTTGAAAAAATGTTAGGAATGATTGGATTCCGTGCCATAACTGAAAAACGCCTCTTCCGGCCGGCTTCAGACTTCCAATAGTAAAAAGGAGGCTTTAGGATTTAGGATTTAAGTGGGTTTTAGCCTGTAATGTGATAATTTTGTTAATAAAATTTTGAAGAATTGTACTTGCTGTTAGAGAAAAGGACACAAGTGTAACTAATGTGACATTTTATTGTGGCAACGTTTCGCTCTCCAGGAGCTTTGTCAAGCCGTTACAAACAGTACATGGACACAGAGGGTACAAATAGGCTTAGGGTGACGTGTGAGGCACAATATAATCGTTGTAGAAGTAGTAGTAGTTGTAATAGTAGTAGTAGTAGTAATACTAGTGGTAGCAGTAGTAATACACGTGGTAGTAAAAGTCGATTTGTACAAGTTGACTTTTACTGTGTCCATGTATTGTTTGTAACGGCCTGACAAAGCTCCTGAAGAGCGAAACGTTACAACAATAAAATGTTACATTAGTTTCACTCGTGTCCTTTTACCTAGCATATTTGCCGGTAATTCTACCAACATTATTACAGTCTGTTGGAGAAACAGTTTGCATAGGTCAGTCACTGAGGGACTGACCACCAGCGCTGTGGTCTGGAACCGCATAAAAATACCCAACTGTTGGATGTGTGTCTTAATCATCAGCTTGTGGGTATTTTCAACGGGAATCAACATGCCAAGTGTCACAGAGTGCCCCACGTGTTTATACATGCACTTAAACACATTCGGACGTCTGCATAAGAACACGTATATGTGAGTACATGTATACATAAGAACACATAACCATACATAACCCTAGTAACAATGCACCAACGATAAAAAATTAATCTGATCAGATGATACATTATCAATATATAAAAGTGAAACGTTGATTAAAAATAAATGTATCCCCCCCCAAAAAAAAAACAGGGATATCCAAAAATCACTCAAACTTATAAAACAGCTGAACGAAGTTCCATGAACTGTGGTTGTTTTATGGTTTTATTAGCTAACTAGTCTGAGACCATCGGAGAGCATCATGGAACTCTCTACTGCCGAGTCATGTCCTAACCACAGTTCCATTACTTAACACGGAAATTTGTACGAGGTGCTGTGCAGGGCTACACTTAAGCGAGACGGAACTCTTCCAGTTCTAATAATGGCAGTTGTTCTAATTGCACAAGCACTGCAGTGTGGAGTGTCTGTTGACATGCAGCGACAAAAGTAAGAAAGGTTTTAAGTCGTTTACAACGGTAAAACAAATAATAGATATGAATATACATCATTATTATTATTATCATAACTGAGAGTTAAAGGGAATATACATTATTAAGGTTATAGGATGGAAGTGGTAATACTGTGTTATCTTGTTGGAATATCCACCGCGGGAGTTTCTAATTCGGGTTAAACTAGTTTCTGTAAATATGTCTAACAACATTTATTCTTAGAACCCGTAATTTCTCCGATACCACTCTTAAAGGGAACTAAATATATTTCCACGGGCTCTAGAGTTACTTGTTATAGTCACAAGAGACAGTGAATGGGGGAGGTATGAAATATTTATCGCGACACCTGCACTACGAGTGCGATAATTTCCTTCCTTTTCCAAACCAAATCATTATAAAAGCTTTGCTTTATCATTTATTACTTATTAAAGATTTAATGATACTTGATAATACAAGTATAACATTTTATGTTTATCAAAGACACGACAACACTGTGGACACATTACTTAGACAAAATTTTACCTCTAAACCAATGATTATTTCCGGTCTAGAAAGTACAGGAAAATAACAGGAATAGATACATACAGGAAGTAACAAGTGTCAAAACTGTTTTTGTGTCTGTTAAACGATTTGCCTGTAATACCTTTGAAGGCCATTTTGTTTATATGATAACGGTTAGTCCAGGAGTTTGATCAGTGGCTCGGCAAGCTTAAAACTTAATTGCGGGTGTTTGTGGTGTAGATTAAAGCAGATTCTAAGTATTTTCTTTTGTTTTTTTGCCTTCGAGAAAAGCCTATTTAACTGTAGACCAGAGAATGTGATGGTTGTGGTTATTGCGGTGGTTTACGCAGGCGTTGTTGGTATTATTTACAAGACACGTGCATCAGTGTTCCCTGAAGCGTGTATCCAAATCCCTTGCCTTCTCATCCACATAGACCTTGTCGCAGTTGTTGCAGACAGTAGTACTCCTGCCTTCCACTTTCTTTCATGCGAAAAAAGCGTCTATTAAATTGCCTGTATTGTTTACCTCTTATGTCGACATATTGTAATGTGTGTTTGGGTATATAACTGATCCCTACAATTAATAGACATGATCATTTACTATATAGTTAAAATTTATATTTTGTCTCGTGGTAATATTTTTTAAAAACCTCTTGCCGGTCTTTTGTAACATGATGAGAATAAAAATGCTTGCTCACGTATGTTCAGTATTACTATACTTTATTTTATCATACGTTGTATTCTGTATCACTCTTGGTTATTACGTAAAGAAGAATAAGGGCTTAGTAAGCATTTGAAACACTGTTCTGTTACACCTCCCTATTACTGTATGTTAAAAGTCTTTCAGGAGTCTCTGATAATAGAGAAAACGAGTCATCGCGCACGTTAATGGTAGCTCTAGTAATTCTCTCGTCATGTGAGATACTTGGTATAAATGCATGCTTGTGGAAAGTTAAGACATCCCGTTGTATTTTACCGCGAATTAGAGTCGACTAAAACGGCGTACGTAGCGTCTTGCGATGACTTTCACGTGTGCTCATGTTTTGCCAGAAATAATTGTAAGCTTACATCCCTGTATTATCACAAGTTATTTCATGGTTTGATTGTTGTAAGGGGCTTTTTATAGTAGAAATTAGTCGTACTTTAACCCCTCGTGTCTTATACTGAGCAGTGTCAACGGAAACTCTTCTGTTTAAAGCAAGTGCATTGACTTGGATGGGCCAAGATTTTTAGCGACTTTACCTCCCTACCATCCTTATTAAACTTGCATCCACCCTTCCTCCACCTCACCTTCCCTCTCTCCTTTTTCTTTTGTTATCTTTCCTTGTATTTTGCCTCCAAGCTTCCCTCCCTATCTTTCCTTCCATCCTGTCTCCCACCTCCTCTCCCTCCCTTTCCTTCTAAACTCTTTGCCACCCTCCCTACCATTACCGTCCCATAAGCCCCTTTACTCTTTCCTTATTGCTTCATTGCTGCCTCAAACCATTACCCCCTCCCAGCTTTCCTTTTATCTTCTCTGTTATCCTCCTTCATGTCTATTCTCTGTGCCAATGCTTTTCATCCTTTTTCTGAGTTGGTCACCCTTGGGAACTTCTCACTATCACGCCGGTCAAACATGTTGAATGCAGACATTAGGATACAAAAAAATCTTGCTAACTATTACCGATTCCCTAATCTTCCTCTGCTTTGTCTTACTGCATTTTATCAATATTTTTGCGTCACCGTAATTAGCTCTATGATTCTGTGTACTTGTGTGCCGAAATACAGCATTATTATTGTCGCCAGTTCGTACGGAGTATTCACAATATAACTTTTCACAATCTGTGCACAGAGTCTTATAAATAATAGAATTCATTTGGTTATCTTCTGAGAAATGTTTTAGTGGTATAGAACTGCCGAAGGCAATGTTAACACTATTATTGGAACATTTTTTTCGAATTTCAGTTCGTCGAAGGAGGGAACTGCAATTAAATTTCTAGTTTCAATTATTTCTTTAATTTCGCCATGTCAGAGCTCACAAGATTTGCCAATATTTGTCTCTCTGATGGTGTTTATGACATCGTTAGGCTTTTCTTTTTTTGGTGCATCCCTCAATGCAATAAAAAAAAACAGGGTGTGGCAGTCAGGCCCATCACTGCTGTCGGCTCCCTACGCCGCCTTGTTGCCAGGGCAACAGTGAGAAAAGCGAGACGTGATGCAGTCACTTTTCTGAGACCAAGGCAGCTGGAGTTTGGGATAGCCTGAGGTTGAAAAACAGCAGCCATCGCAGCACATCCATACATAACTAACTAAAGTGCCAGAAATCCCTGATTAAATTGCACTTTGCAAAAGCTTTTATCTCAGCTAAAAGGGACGTTGAACTGTCCATGACTATCTTCCTGTTCTTTATCCATTTATCCACTCTCTTTACAACACTGACTCAACAAATCGCGTTGGAGACCAGGAAAAATGACTCAGATTAAGGTGTCCAGCAAGGAGGCCCCTCTCGCCCTCTCCTTTTATGTTTGGCCATCTAACCGGCCACGTACCACCTGAGGAGCGAGCTGTATCTCTGGTTGTTGGGCAGCGCTGTATAGCCCTTGTGGCTTAGCGCTTCTTTTTTATTATAATAATAATAATCTGGTTCTTGGATGACGGCACACTTATGGGCACTACAGAATCCCTCGTAGAAAACAGAATTATCAAAGAGAATATAAACCTCTCTCTAAACCTTTCGAAATGCGCACTGGTGTCCTCCAGCAAACACGCAATACCACAAGTCGCAGCTGCCTTGTAAGGAGTCGGAGTTGTTGATCCCAGTGGTTGCATTGTCCATAGGAGACACTTGGGTGTAATGCTATCGGTGAG
This sequence comes from Cherax quadricarinatus, assembly GCF_038502225.1. NCBI lineage: Eukaryota > Metazoa > Arthropoda > Malacostraca > Decapoda > Parastacidae > Cherax > Cherax quadricarinatus. The sequence goes on from NC_091292.1 coordinate 57,535,792, forward strand.
AATTTAGAGGTGGGGGGGGAGGGAACTCTGATATCAAGTGGATGGAAACCGGGATCAGTGACAATAATACTCCCAAAGTTAACTTTCTTGCGAAACTCTTCAACTTTTGTCAGGCCCGCACTGGTCGAGTACGACTCCCTTCTAAAAGTCTCGCTAGAAAATCCTGAGCATTTCTCTGGACGAGTCATACAGGGCGCAAGTTGCACTTCCAATCGGATCAGCGGACTGGACATAGGTATAGCCTCTCAGACTGCCTGTCAGAGGCGGATGACCATAGTTAAACCAGAGGCAAAAGTATGTGGGACACCCTTTTAATGTAGGTAAGACCAGCTGAAAACTTTGGCTCAGAAGTAATCCACTTGGTACAGCCTCATTATAAAAAAGGCAGCTGCTGGTATGCTAGCAGTTGCAAGCTCTGCTAGTGAGGGAGTGAGCTTCCAATTTCAAGCTCTACCTCCTCATATTTTAGCCTGTCGTTTCTCATTTTTTATATACAAGCATCATCATACATCTATTTCCCAACACCCATAATTTCTCACTACCATCTCTCTAATCGTCCTTCACATGAGCCATCCTGCCCCTTATTTCCTTTTATTCTCCGGTCGTTGACTGATGGAAGCAACTTCAAATTCACACTTCTCTTTATTGTAATTAAGTCCTGCAACATGGGTTTCATTCACTGCACATCTTTCATTTACCTATCCGTTCTCACGCTTTCTCTTTGTCTTCCGCCGTTATTGCCGCTCATTCTACATATCTCACTCCCCTTTACTCTTATTCTGTTTCACTCATGCCTTCTTTTTTTCTTTCTCTGGCTTATTTTTTTCCTTCTGAGAAGATTAATTGATCTGTATATTTCGATCCCCTTCTGGGATCTTCTGATTTTCACTCACCATGAGGAGGGCCAAAACGACATTGGTTCGAGTCCTCGGCTAGTCGCAGTGTTGTTATTGATTAATATATATATATATATATATATATATATATATATATATATATATATATATATATATATATATATATATAATGTGTGTGCGCATGTTCGTTGGGACCGTCATGATATACAAACTTTAGAGGTTGATTGGCCTTTCATGCTTCAGGTGCTGACATCATCCAGAGTCTTCCTTCACGTTAACTCAACGTGTTCACGACGAGGGGCAGGTTATCGCCGGGTCCAGGAAGGAAGTGACTGGCTTGGTGCACACCATAACTGGGGACACTGGTTTGCTCTTTCACCTACTCCCTCCGGCCGAAGTGCACACTGTGCTTTGCTCTGGTTAATCGGTGTCTTGGATGGCATACCCCCGCAGCAAGGGTAAACTGTCTACTCAAAGTGTAAAAGCTCTCGGATAATATTCCAAGGGATTCGAATTCAATTCCCTTGTGTTTCAATACGTGTTAGCAAGTGTCCTTACATCCTCTGGCCCTGTTCACATAACAATAAATAAGTTTGGCGGATTTCATTGACAGTCTTTCATTACAACTTACATGGCTTTAAGGGATATGAAAATGTATGCGCTATTAAAGCTGGGAGTGTGAGAAGGGTACAGCTGGGTCACAGTTGGTGACCTCTGAAGCAGCATGTCATAGAAGTGCTGTCTGGGGAAGCTTTCCTGTTGTAAGCCTCGTAGATCAGCGGTGCAGCGCTGGATTTGCTACCTGTCAGGAACGACAGTGACTGTCATTCATCACATCTTATTTGCTCTGTCTCCTCTGTCTTGAAAAGCACTGTAAAAACACAATATTCGAGGCCTGAGAGCACAAGTGGTATGACAGTTGCCATGTCTGGCAATGCTACTTTTCTTCTGAGAGTTCTCCTGGTCCACACATTTTCCTGGCTTTTGGTGCATTTGCCATATTGTCTTCTCTAAATGGAAGATCCTCTGACATTATTATGAATGTCTTTTCCCAGTTCCATACGTTGTATGACCTGATCTTCCTGTTACTATATTCTGTGCTCGTTTTAAGTTCTCGTTCTTCACATCCCTAAACACTTGAAATTTGTCAACATTAAAGATTTTATTTTCATTTCTCTTTTTGGTATTTGTAATTTCGCTGTCTTCTACGAAAGTGACTTTCATGTTAATTTTCACATCGTCTGCTTAACGTCATACTTTCGCTTGTCTTAAATCTATTTGCTGTGAGGAAGAGTAAGATAATATTGCCAGAAGCGCGTCGTAAGGTACTAGTGACACTCTGATTTAAATCGATGCATCATAAAATCTGCCCTTTATTTCTTATTGTGACCAAATCATTTTTTGAGTAACATGTGTTTCAGTATTATTTTTAATAAACCACACCACGGGTGGGGTTAGAACCCGCGATCTGAGAGTCACAAAACTCCAGATCGTCGCGTTAGCCACTGACTAACGCGACGGTCTGGAGTTTTGTGACTCTGATCGCGGGTTCTAACCCCACCCGTGGTATGGTTTGTTTGCAGTCGTGTCATTACGATTTCGTGAGTCAATATTTCTAATATTTTAGATGAACTTTAGTATTAATTAGCACAAATATTTTTCAGTCTACCTAACGAGCCTTTTCTTCGAAAGGCGTAGAATTAGGGGATATATGATCGAGGTGTATAAATAGAAAACAAGAATAAATAAAGGGGATGTAAATAGCGTGCTGAAAATTTCCAGCCAAGACAGGACTCGCAGCAATGGTTTCAAGTTGGAAAAATTCAGATTCAGGAAGGATATAGGAAAGCACTGGTTTGGTAATAGTTGTGGATGAGTGGAACAAACTTCTGAGTACAGTTATTCAGGCTAAAACGTTGTGTAGTTTTAAAAATAGGTTAGATAAATACATGAGGTGGGTGTGAGTTGGACCTGATTAGCTTTTGCTGCTGGGTCTGGTGCCGTGCTCCATCCTTGAGTGGAGGTGACCAGACTGGGTGGGTCACTGGGCAAATCCGGGGGGGGAGGACATGGACCTGCTCCTCATGGGTCAGTAGGCCTGTTGCAGTGTTCCTTCTTTCTTATGTTCTTAATTGATCCGACTCTGTGTGTGGATGTGCTGAGTACTGCTTCAGATAATGGACAATTGTGTTGAGATGCTGACAGGTTTGTGACGTTCATGTTTACTCATTCTGTCCTGCACGAGTATTTTTTTTCCAATGTTGGCAGTGCGCTATTTGGATACTGTCCTTAGGACTGAAAAAAACACTCTTGGCGAAACGTTTCGTGTAAATAATGTCCTGAACTGTACATAAGTGTCTTTTTCCACATCTCGTCGGTATCACCATTCCATTTTTCAAATCGTTAATAGTTTCATAAATATTTTCTTGTGACATTGTTAAATGGACCCCTAACACAAAATCAGTGTAGACAAACTTAGTAATATGTGGTAAAGTCTAAGATATCTCTTCATATTTAACTTTTCAAATTAATATTTCTGCTAATTGAATAATGACAATCTGAGAACTATTGTAGATAAAAGAAGGAACAGCAAAATATCGTCCATTTATCACACCCAGTGAAATTAACGTCAATATTAATACTGTCATCTTTCAAAGTGTTCCATTAAAATTTTGTCCAAGACATTGCACGAAGGATGAGCTCATTGGTACCTTGTAAACATGAATCTAAAATATATCATCAAACGCAAAAAAATGTTACAGCTTGATGAAGTTTGGTGAGGAAGTATTCAAATCCGTTGAAATAGACGTTAATAACATGTTAAACGAAAAGACATGACATTACAACTTTCTGGGCTATTCTCACCGCGTTTTCAAATTAATTTTTAAAAGGGTGGAGGGGTAAGCCAGAGAAAGGCCTCGGTCAGATGACCAAAAGTTCCAGCTGCGGGTCATCATATGATTGAAGACCCGCGTCAGGAAACACTTGTCCTGTTTACTAACGAATATTACCTAACCTCTCAGTTTCGTGCTTACGTCTGGATACTGAAAATTAACATTAATTGTTACCGTTTATCACTTTAGGTTTCTTTTATGTAAATTGTGAAAAAAATAGAGAAACGTTTTGTAAAACTTCGAGAGGCTGTATCAAACTCCCCCCCCCCACCCCACCCCAACCATTAAAAAACAAAGAATGAGCACTGCGGCAGGTCTACTGGCCCATACTAGGCAGGTCCAAGCTACACCCCTACACACCCACTCATTACTACTCACTGTAATGGACGAATTCCTAGTTTGATATCCAAGCAATCTTAATTAGAAAAAATACTGCTCCTCCCTTCCTCAACCTCTTCCCAAGAAAAAAAATGTATCGGCATTAAAGTCAAAAGCGTAATATAAAATATTTCTAACTTAATAAGCGTCTGTGATAAATGGGCTGAACACATCGATTCCAGACTTAGGGACTGATTACCTCAAATTCCTCATCTTCCACTCTGCATTGGACTGAAGAAGCCACCGCGTAGCGAAACGTTTCCTCAATAAAGATTTACCAGATGTTGCAGTAGCGTTTCATTCTTTAATAAGAGTCAAAGTCATATGCTGCAGCACAGAGTTGTGGACTTCACAGAAGACAAGTTTAGTTTTTCCCCCATAAATACCAGGTATTTTTCGCACCTTAAAAAAGCTAGTATTGCCTCAGACACAGCTCATAACTTTTGTTCCAATAATATCCGTATTTACCGTGGAAGAAAAAAGAAAGATCGACATCTCTCTATTCAAAACCATGAACTAAATCCCCGCTTTTACATTTACCGCACGTCTGGGTGCAAATTAGGTGATGGAGCACTTTTCCAGCGACTTCCCATGTACCGCCTTGGTGCCCCGCTCAGGTGCGTGCGCATGCGTGAAATGCGGTTCTTGGACCACGTGACTTGACGGCCCGGTTGCCTGCTGATAATGGTCACGTTGGTGGATTCAATCATCATTTGTCAAGGAGACATTACTGGAGCCACCGCCCCTTGTGGGGATGAGCACTCTAGTTATTCACTGTGTAAGTAACCTCCTGCAGTCTGCTCTACCATTATGTTTATTGACTTCTCTCTCAGCTTTTTCTTCATTGAATATCTCTCTCTCTCTCTCTCTCTCTCTCTCTCTCTCTCTCTCTCTCTCTCTCTCTCTCTCACTAGCCACACAGTGGCTTCAGATGAAGCCACTGTGTAGCGAAACGTTTCCTCATTAAAGATACCCAAGTGTTGCACATATGTCTAATTTATCAACTTGTCGGTTCTCTGAACCAGTCATCTACATTCCTGTCTGACACAGCAACATCGTGGGATCTTAATACAGGGAGTTCTTCACTTACCTATCTGATGGACGTGGTGACGTGTACTTAGCTCTGTGAAGACCTGTTTGTGTGCTCTCTGTGAATCTGAACCAGGATGCCCTCTCTTGAGCAACTTTACCAGCAGCTGAGAGAAGAGCTCAGAGTTGCTAAGATGGAGATACGGCGATTAACGGAGGAGAACAAGAGGATTCGTAGTAATCCTCCCGTTGTGAGTCCCCAGGTTAAGAGGGGAGCTTGGTCAGTGGCCGGGCAACATGGAACCAAGCTGAAGATCAAGAAAACGGTTGGAGAGGCAGAAACAGCGAGAAACCAGAAGACTACCGTGGAAACTTCCAACCCATTCTCTGTGCTACCTGACGAATGTGAGTGTTCTACTGGGAATGCCACAACGAGCACCAAAGAAGCATTGGCAGACGTGAGTGAGACATCCCTAGAAACCCCAACGAAGACCATCGAGAACGTCTTGACGAATTCTACAAGTGGTGTAATGCTACCTGGCGAATGTGAGTCGACTACTCGGAGCATCACGACGGACGACGCCAAGGAAGGTAAAAACATTGTTGTTGTTGGGGATAGCCAGATTAGGTACATGGATAGGGCATTCTGCTTGAAGGATAGGAGTAGGAGGCAGAGAGTGTTTTCCTGGGGCTGGGATGAAGGATATTGTTAGCCGTCTGGATGACATCATGAGAGGTAATGGGAACAATCCTATTATCTGTCTCAATGCTGGAGGCAACGATGTTGGCAGACGTAGGAGTGAGGACCTGATTAGCAGGTATAGGTCAGCAATAGAGATAATTAGGAGGAAGGGTGGGAAACCTGTCATATGTGGCATTTTGCCAAGGAGAGGAGTTGGAAATGAATGGTTGTCCAGAGCAATTGGTTTCAATTGCTGGCTGGACAAATACTGTAAGGAAAATGCGGTAACATTCATTGACAACTGGGACCTCTTCTATGGCAGAAATGACATGTATGCCAGGGATGGGGTTCACTTATCTAGGTGTGGGGTGGGAGCACTGGCCAACGCAGTGGAGGGAGCTGTTAGGTCTTTAAACTAGGAATAGTTAGTGGTACGGGTTTTTGTGGGAAAACTGTGAAGTCTCAGGGTAGTAATATGAGTGGTAGGTAAGACACATAGGCAACAGTTAGGCAACTTTATTCCGAAACGTTTCGCCTACACAGTAGGCTTCTTCAGTCGAATACAGAAAGTAGGCAGGAACAGTAGAGAAGACGATGTAATCAGTCCATCACCCTTAAAGTCGTAGAATTTGAGGTTGTCAGTCCCTCGGCCTGGAGAAGTTCAGTTCCATAGTCAGGAACTATCTGAAGATCAAGCGACAGTGCGGAGACTTAAATACTGTCGGAAGGAGAGGTGCAGAGTAGTAGTAGTAGTAGTGAGAATGTAACCACTGAAAGGTCAGGTCCCTCTCAGATCCAACAATTCTCACTTGAAAAGTTTGTCCAAGGTGTTTTCTGTATCAAGATGCTATGTGTTGCAGTGTCTGACAAGATGAACATCAAAATGGTATACAATACCGACAGGTTGGTAGGTAAGACACATAGGCAACAGTTAGGCAACTTTATTCCGAAACGTTTCGCCTACACAGTAGGCTTCTTCAGTCTAATACAGAAAGTAGGCAGGAACAGTAGAGAAGACGATGTAATCAGTCCATCACCCTTAAAGTGGTAGAATTTGAGGTTGTCAGTCCCTCGGCCTGGAGAAGTTCAGTTCCATAGTCAGGAACTGAACTTTTCAAGTGAGAATTGTTGGATCTGAGAGGGACCTGACCTTTCAGTGGTTACATTCTTTAAAAGGGTGATGGACTGATTACACCCGTTTTTCTCCTTTTTTGCCTCTTTCTGTATTCATTGAAAAGCCTCTGGGGGCCCCAAAAAACTTTTTCGGAATAAAGTTGCCTAACTTTTTCCCTATGTGTCTTACCCTACCAACCTGTCATTTGTATACCTTTTTTGATGTTCATCTTTTTTCGCCCTTTAACCCAACATCTTGATCAGAAAACACCTTGGGAAAACCCTTTAAGTGAGAAATTGTTTGGACCCTGAGGAGGGACCTGCCCTTTTCCCAGTGGTTTACATTCTCATACTACTACTACTATCTGCCTCTTTTCCCGACAGTAAAAGTCCCCCACTGTCCTTGTCTTCAGATATTTCCCTGACTAGGGAACTGAATTTCTCAGCCGAGGGACGCAACCTAAAATTCTACGATTTTGGGTGATGGACTGTTTTACATCGTCTTCTCTCTTTTTCCTGCCTTTTTTTCTGTATTCGACTGAAAAAAGCCTCTTAGGCAAAACGTTTCGGAAAAAAAGTTGCCTAACTTTTGCCTATTTTCTTACCTACCAACCTGTCGGTATTGTATACCATTTTGATGTTCAGAAATTTAATTACTGGAGAACTAAAAAATAGGTAAAATTGGGGTGGATTTGGGCCGTGGCACAAATTTGGGGCAAGGACATTGGGATTGTGGAATAACAAAAAGGGGCAGGAAGGGTAAAGAGAGGGAGGGTTTTTGGGAAATTTATTACAAAAAATAGTCGCAGTGCTTAAAGGGAAAAAGATGGACGAGTTGGACTAGTTTTTTGAAACAACATAAAATGTATTTGCCATTCTGGACTGGTTTAATTCAAAAATCGGGACATGCCTTAGAATGTCCCTTCAGGGGTTTTTAAAATTTTTCCAAATAGATGAAATATCGGGGAAAGGGGGGGGGGTGGCACTGTAAAGTCCGAGATCGCTTGAACTTTTTTTCATGGGAAAAAGGGTATTAAGTCTGGGAAATAAACATACAGGTCTGTTTTTGGGTAGAATTTTTTAGAGGGCTGAAAAGTTAATTTTTGGTGTGATATACCGTCCCCCCAAAATTTTGATGGGGGCCCGGGGGAAATACTAGGGGGGGAAATTGTTGGGGCCAAAAGGGACGATAATGTTAATTCTGGGGGACTTTCCCTTTTGTCATAATTTATTGGAATTTCTTGACTGGGAATTTAGAAACATACGACTTCTTAAAATAGTTCAGGATTGTTTTTAAAAGGTTTTTGACCCCCAACCCCCAAAAAGGGGTTTAAAAACCTGCCCGCTTGGGGGGGCAAACAATGGAAACCCCGTTAATAATTTGGTTTCGGAAGGAAATGGTGCTGGGGACCCCAAAACAATTACATTTAGGGGGTTTAATGGAAAAGTGGTGGGGGTAACTCATAACAGTCCCAGATTTTCCCCTTGAGATTACGATGGGCTTAAAAACACTTATCATCTTGATAAATTAGACACATTTCCTCTTGGGGGTTCTTTTTGGGCGTTTTTTCCCCCGGTAGCTTCATCAATCCCTACAAAAGGGGAATCTTGAAGAACAAAAGGGGAAAAGGGTAATCGGGCCTTCAACCCGGGGTGAAAGGTCATCCCTCAATCTTGAATAGAATACGGCATACGTGCTGAGAAGGGCTTATAAACCGTTGTGGGAAAGGGGGCCCTAGGTCTTAACATTTTTTTCAATGTTGAAGTAGGTCTTTCCCAAAAATTAGGCAAGCGAAGAATTCCTAAATATTAAAATCCCAAAAAGTTGCAGTGTCCCCACCCGGTTTGTAGATGAATGGTTTTAGAAAAAAAACATGTTGTAAAAAAGGGGGCACATGTGCCCCCTCTTTTTGGGGATCTTTATTGAAGGGAAAAGTTTCGCCACCGAAGGGTTCATCAGTCCCTCAAGATTGATGGACTGGCCACATCGACTCAAGGTTGAAAGGGCTGGTTCCTCAACTCCTCCTGTTCTTCAAGTTTCTCCTTTTGCGGACTGAAAAGAAGCCCTGTGGGGAAAAGTTTCCTCAATAAAAAAATACCCAAAGTTGCATATTTTCTAATTTATCAACATGTCGGTTTCTAACCTTTCTAAAAATTTTATATCTGTTGACCGGGGGAACGAAGAGGGTATCAAATGGCCCCGTTTTCTGAGCTCAATACTGCTGCTCAAAAAAAACGTTTATCATTTCAAAGGGAAAATTTGATCAAAAAAAAAGTAAAAATTTGGGTGAATAATAGGTTAAATATCTATAGGGCATGAAAGGAATTTTAGGCGTATCCCAAAAGGGGAGGGTCATCTTTGAATCAGTATATTGGTTTAAAAGGGGCATTAAAAAGGGAAAAGAAAAGCTAAAGGGGCTATGAAATTAAAGTTGCTAGGGGTTCTAAAAAATAACCCAAAAGTTTTTCCGGGGATATGGGAAAAAAAGTTAGAGATAAAAATAGGTCCCTTTAAAAAAAACATGGGCATCTTAAAATGACTAAAAAGAAGAAATTTTGCTCGATTTTAAATAATTATTTTTTTTCGGGTTTTCCCGGAAACACTAATAATAAACCAGTAATTAATTTTTTTAAATGGATCAAAAAAGATAAATTATTTAAAATCAAGGGCCCCTAGTGAAATGGTTGGAAACAGATAGACCGACTGAAACAAAAAAAAATCCCGGGGCCCGATGGGGTTTTTTAAAGGGGTTTTAAAGGAATGCAAAAAAAAGTCTTTAACCATTAACTAATATTTTTAATTTATCTCTTCAAACAGGTGTAGTGTCTGATATGGAAGATGGCTAATGTAATTCCTATTTTTAAAACAGGGGACAAGTCGTCACCGTCAAATTACCGCCCAATAAGCCTGACCTCAATTGTAGGCAAATTACTAGAGTCAATTAAAGCTCAGATTATAGAAGCCATCTCGATAAGCATAGCTTGATTAATGATACTCAGCATGGATTCACAAGAGGCCGGTCTTGTCTAACTAATTTATTAACTTTCTCAGTAAAGCTTTTGAGGCTGTTGACCACGATAAAAATTTGATATTATTTACTTAGATTTTAGTAAGGCATTTGATAGAGTTCCGCACCAAAGACTGTTGAAGAAAGTAGCAGCTCATGGCATTGGGGAAGGGTGCTCTCGTGGATCAAATCATGGCTCACAGACAGGAAGCAAAGAGTGTCCATAAATGGGTTAAATCGAGTGGGGATCAGTAACAAGTGGCGTTCCACGGGGATCAGTCTTGGGCCCGTTGTTGTTTATAATATATATCAATGATCTTGATGAAGGAATTACTAGTGATATGAGCAAATTCGCCGATGAAAAAGATATGGTAGGATAATTGATTCAAACGTAGATGTTAGGGAACTTCAGGAGGATGTAGACAAACTCTACTCTTGGTCAGAAAAGTGGCAGATGCAGTTCAATGTAGATAAATGCAAGGTTCTGAAGCTCAGGAGTGTCCATAACCTAGCACTTATAAGTTAAATAATGTAGAACTTAGCCATACAGATTGCGAAAAGGACTTGGGGGTTATGGTAAGCAGCAACCTTAAACCAAGACAGCAATGCCTAAGCGTACGTAATAAGGCAAATAGATTACTGGGATTTATATCAAGAAGTGTAAGCAACAGAAGTCCAGAGGTCATACTGCAGCTTTATACATCATTAGTAAGGCCTCACCTAGATTATGCAGCTCAATTCTGGTCTCCATATTACAGAATGGACATAAATTCGTTAGAAAACATTCAGCGTAGGATGACTAAATTAATACATAGCATTAGAAATCTTCCTTATGAAGAAAGATTGAAGACTCTTAAGTTACATTCACTTGTTAGACGAAGAATGAGGGGAGACCTGATCGAAGTGTATAAGTGGAAGATAGGTATTAATAAAGGGGATATTAACAAGGTCTTGAGGATATCTCTCCAAGAGAGAACCCGCAGTAATGGATTTAAATTAGATAAGTTTAGATTTAGAAAGGACATAGGAAAGTATTGGTTTGGAAATAGGGTGGTTGATGAGTGGAACAGTCTACCTAGTATTTCCTCCTTTCTTATGTTCTTATGTACTTCCACACTGGACAAATGTGATACCACCTACGACTGCTGTACCTCTCCCGCCTACAGTTTATAAGCTGAACATTAAAATGGTATAAAATACCGACAGGTTGTTAGGTAAGACACATATGCAACAGTTAGGTATCTTTATTATGACACGTTTCACCTACACAGTAGGCTTCTTCAGTCAAGTACAGAAAAGTTGATAGAAGCAGAAGATACTTGAAGACGATGTAATCAGTCCATCACCCTTAAAGTTTTGAGGTGGTCAGTCCCTCTCCAGACTGAGGGACTGACCACCTCAAAACTTTAAGGGTGATGGACTGATTACATCGTCTTCAAGTATCTTCTGCTTCTATCAACTTTTCTGTACTTGACTGAAGAAGCCTACTGTGTAGGTGAAACGTTTCATAATAAAGATACCTAACTGTTGCATATGTGTCTTACCTAACAGTTTATAAGCTGCTGCTTCGCACATATGCTGTATTCTTTTCAAGATTGATGGACTGAGGGATTGAAGGCTGAGGGACTGATTACTTCAAACTCCTCCTGTTCTTCACCAATCTCCTTTGTATGGACTGATGAAGCCACTGTGTGGCGAAACGTATCCTCATTAGACATACCCAAGTGTTGCACATGTGTCTAATTTATGAACTTGTTGGTTCTCTGAACCATTCATCTATATTGTACAAGTGTCTCATTCTTCAACTTGTCGGTTTTTTGAACCGTTTACCACAAGCCAGAAGGGACAGACTATCGCTGTTGGCAAATGACCTCAAACTTTCGTGGTTAATAATAACCAGAGATGACAAGGAACAACTGTAAAACACACTGCACGAACGATCAGGAAAATACATTCTTGAATTCGTCTCCCAACAACTGCAAAGTTATGGAAATCGGGAATAGAGAAAGAAAACTGAAAAACAATTGCAGAAGTATAGACGCTGCATAATTCACACGACCATGACCTTGGCGTAAGCACAGAACCAAGCATATCACCCGAGTATTGAGCACCAATATGGAACCCCTAATTAATCAAGCAATATCTAGAAAACTAGAGAAAGTCCGGAAAATGAGAGATTGACCTATAAGAAGAGACTAAAAAGCTTAGAGACAAGAAAGATAATGGGGAGACAGCTTGATTGGGTTTTTATTTACAAAATGTTTGACTGTCGGAGACTGGATACAAAAGGACACAGATGGAGTTACAGACACAAATGAACCACACAGGCGTCAAGAAATCAGTCAGCCTTAGGGTTGACAGAGTAAGTGAAATGACCTGGACGAGGAAGTGGCTGGAAGTATGATAAAGGCACATAAGGCGAGGAATTAGCGAAAACGCTTATAAATAGTGTAGAAGTGGTGGGTCCAGGAGCCAAGATTCGTCCTCCATAACCACAGCTATGCGAGTACACACCCGCACTCGAGCCGACGTACAAACACAACCAGGAAAATACAAACGTACACTCTGTCTCTCTGTCTGTCTGTCTCTCTCTGTCTCTCTCTCTCTCTCTCTCTCTCTCTCTCTCTGTCTCTCTCTCTGTCTCTGTCTCTCTCTGTCTCTGTCTCTCTCTCTCTCTGTCTCTCTCTCTGTCTCTCTCTCTGTCTCTCTCTCTGTCTCTGTCTCTCTCTCTCTGTCTCTCTCTCTCTCTGTCTCTCTCTCTCTCTGTCTCTCTCTCTCTCTCTCTCTCTCTCTCTCTCTCTCTCTCTCTCTCTCTCTCTCTCCCTCTCCCTCCCTTCCTCCCCCACTCACCTACTACTTTCTTTTTTACCATTCATCTCTTCACTTATGAACTCATCACTCTTTCCACTCATTCTGTCTCTCCCTTCATTCATCCACTCCTTTCTCTTACAGCTCATTCACTCCCTCTCCACTCACCTACCCCCCTCCCTTACCACTCGTCTACTCCCCCTCCCTTACCACTCGTCTACTCCCCCTCCCTTACCACTCGTCTACTCCCCACCCATACCACTCGTCTACTCCCCCTCCCTTACCACTCGTCTACTCCCCCTCCCTTACCACTCGTCTACTCCCCTCCCTTACCACTCGTCTACTCCCCTCCCTTACCACTCGTCTACTCCCCTCCCTTACCACTCGTCTACTCCCCTCCCTTACCACTCGTCTACTCCCCTCCCTTACCACTCGTCTACTCCCCTCCCTTACCACTCGTCTACTCCCCTCCCTTACCACTCGTCTACTCCCCTCCCTCACCACTCGTCTACTCCCCTCCCTCACCACTCGTCTACTCCCCTCCTTCACCACTCATTCACTCTACTCCCCCACTACTCATTCAATCCCTTTACTTACTCATCTACTCTTCTTTCCCCAATCAAATGGGGAGAGAGGAGAGCATTCTCTCTCTCTCTCTCTTTCTCTCTCTTTCTCTCCACTCACCTACTTTCCCCACTCCTGCTGAGATTCGCCCCTACGCACTCCCACTCTCTTCCTTTGTTACCCTCCCTCCCTCCCTCCCTCCCTCCCTCCCTCGTGCAATCCCAGACTCACCTTGTTCACTCCTCCCACTAATCACCCTCACCAGAAAATTCAATAAATACATCCCCCACACATCCTTTGTTCACATCCTTCCATTCTTGACTTCCACACGTAAACACGAGGGTAGTCCTTAGTCAAGGGAGAAATAGACAGCCATCCTCAGCAGATAGACTCGTTGCGGACTTTCTGAGTCCAATTTTATCTCTCTCTCATTCTCTCACTCACTCACAGCCTCCACCTCAGACACTGGCTTACTATCTCCTCCTCCTTTTTTTTTATTATCAGCTACTCTTTCCTATCCCTCTCCTGCTCACTTCAGCATACTGCCTCTTCCCTCTCCTGCTTAGTCCCTCTCACTTTTATACACACACTTGCTCAGTCACTCCATCGTAGACACTTGGTCAACTCCCTTCCTCACAGACACCTGCTCACCCCCTCACACTCACCTGCTTATTCCCTCACACTCACCTGCTCACTCCCTCACACTCACCTGCTCACCCCCTCACACTCACCTGCTCACTCCATCACACTCACCTGCTCACTCCCCGACACTCACCTGCTCAATCCCCCACACTCGCCTGCTCACCCCCTCACACTCACCTGCTCAATCCCCCACACTCACCTGCTCACTCCCTCACACTCACCTGCTCACTCCCTCACACTCACCTGCTCACTCCCTCACACTCATCTGCTCACTCCCTCACACTCACCTGCTCACTCCCTCACACTCACCTGCTCACTCCCCGACACTCGCCTGCTCAATCCCCCACACTCACCTGCTCACCCCCTCACACTCACCTGCTCACTCCCTCACACTCACCTGCTCACTCCCTCACACTCACCTGCTCATTCCCCCCCACTCACCTGCTCACTCCCTCACACTGACCTGCTCACTCCCTCACACTGACCTGCTCACTCCCCCACACTCACCTGCTCACTCCCCCACACTCACCTGCTCACTCCCTCACACTCACCTGCTCACTCCCTCACACTCACCTGCTCACTCCCTCACACTCACCTGCTCACTCCCCCACACTCACCTGCTCACTCCCTCACACTCACCTGCTCACTCCCTCACACTCACCTGCTCACTCCCTCACACTCACCTGCTCACTCCCTCACACTCACCTGCTCACTCCCCCACACTCACCTGCTCACTCCCTCACACTCACCTGCTCACTCCCTCACACTCACCTGCTCACCCCCTCACACTCACCTGCTCACTCCCTCACACTCACCTGCTCACTCCCTCACACTCACCTGCTCACTCCCTCACACTCACCTGCTCACCCCCTCACACTCACCTGCTCACTCCCTCACACTCACCTGCTCACTCCCTCACACTCACCTGCTCACTCCCTCACACTCACCTGCTCACTCCCTCACACTCACCTGCTCACCCCCTCACACTCACCTGCTCACTCCCTCACACTCACCTGCTCACTCCCTCACACTCACCTGCTCACCCCCTCACACTCACCTGCTCACTCCCTCACACTCACCTGCTCACTCCCTCAAACTCACCTGCTCATTCCCCCACACTCACCTGCTCACTCCCTCACACTCACCTGCTCACTCCCTCACACTCACCTGCTCACTCCCCCACACTCACCTGCTCACTCCCCCACACTCACCTGCTCACTCCCTCACACTCACCTGCTCACTCCCTCACACTCACCTCCTCACTCCCTCACACTCACCTGCTCACTCCCTCACACTCACCTGCTCACTCCATCACACTCACCTGCTCACTCCCTCACACTCACCTGCTCACTCCCTCACACTCACCTGCTCACTCCCTCACACTCACCTGCTCACTCCCTCACACTCACCTGCTCAATCCCCCACACTCACCTGCTCACCCCCTCACACTCACCTGCTCACTCCCTCACACTCACCTGCTCAATCCCCCACACTCACCTGCTCACTCCCCCACACTCACCTGCTCACTCCCTCACACTCACCTGCTCACTCCCTCACACTCACCTGCTCACTCCCTCACACTCACCTGCTCAATCCCCCACACTCACCTGCTCACTCCCCCACACTCACCTGCTCACTCCCTCACACTCACCTGCTCACTCCCTCACACTCACCTGCTCCCTCACACTCACCTGCTCACTCCCTCACACTCACCTGCTCACTCCCCCACACTCACCTGCTCACTCCCTCACACTCACCTGCTCACTCCCTCACACTCACCTGCTCACTCCCTCACACTCACCTGCTCACTCCCTCACACTCACCTGCTCAATCCCCCACACTCACCTGCTCACTCCCTCACACTCACCTGCTCACTCCCTCACACTCACCTACTCAATCCCCCACACTCACCTGCTCACTCCCTCACACTCACCTGCTCACTCCCTCACACTCACCTGCTCACTCCCTCACACTCACCTGCTCACTCCCTCACACTCACCTGCTCACTCCCTCACACTCACCTGCTCACTCCCTCACACTCACCTGCTCACTCCCTCACACTCACCTGCTCACTCCCTCACACTCACCTGCTCACTCCCCCACACTCACCTGCTCATTCCCCCACACTCACCTGCTCACTCCCTCACACTCACCTGCTCACTCCCTCACACTCATCTGCTCACTCCCTTACACTCACCTGCTCGCTCCCTCACACTCACCTGCTCATTCCCCCACACTCACCTGCTCACTCCCTCACACTCGCCTGCTCACTCCCTCACACTCACCTGCTCACTCCCTCACACTCACCTGCTCACTCTCTCACACTCACCTGCTCGCTCCCTCACACTCACCTGCTCATTCCCCCACACTCACCTGCTCACTCCCTCACACTCGCCTGCTCACTCCCTCACACTCACCTGCTCACTCCCTCACACTCACCTGCTCACTCCCTCACACTCACCTGCTCACTCTCTCACACTCACCTGCTCCCTCACACTCGCCTGGTCCCTCACACTCACCTGCTCACTCCCTCACACTCACCTGCTCACACCCTCACACTCACCTGCTCACTCCCTCACACTCACCTGCTCACTCCCCACACTCACCTGCTCAATCCCCCACACTCACCTGCTCACTCCCTCACACTCGCCTGCTCACTCCCTCACACTCACCTGCTCACTCCCTCACACTGACCTGCTCAATCCCCCACACTCACCTGCTCACTCCCTCACACCTGCTCACTCCCTCACACTGACCTGCTCATTCCCTCACAGTCACCTGCTCAATCCCCCACACTGTCCTAAGGTTTATCGCTATACAAAGATATATATAATCCTACTCTTCCGTGACCGCTATACAGCCGTCACTCCAGTCCAAACTACTCCCATTTGAACTCCATCTTCCCGCTCCTGCTACATGAAACCTCTGGAGTTTTCGTAACTACTGAGCACACTGTGGGATGTTTAATGGTACCCTCATCGCCCCCACTGAAGTCACTTAGCTTAGGCTGACAGCGTCCACTGCTTCATGTGTGATACCTCGCACAATATTAGCATACGTGATACTCAGCCAGGCAAAGCATCACCTACCCAGCAACACAAGAGTCACATGATCTCATCATCTGCCCGTTCTCATCCCAATATGTCATTCTTCAGGTCACCATGCGATTTTGTTTATTAATAAAAACTCAAGAACTTGCTGTTCTCTCCATATAAACCATACCACGGGCGGGATTGAACCCGCGGTCAGAGAGTCTCAAAACTCCAGACCGTCGCGTTAGCCACTGGACCAGCTAGCCACAATAAGATTCGTCCAACTAGGTATATTTCTACACCATAGGAAGGTTAGTATAGGCACCACTGTGACCACAAATGCAAGTTTTTACAGACGAATCTCCAGCTAGCGTGGCCGTGACGAACTCTAGCTCAAGTCCCCTCACTGCCGTCAACATGACTCATGAAATCGTAATGACACGATTGCAAACAAACCATACCAAATGCAACCATCGTACAGGGTAGCAGCACACTGCGTTTATATCCAAACTGCCCATTTCTTTTAATAATAACTTCTTTCATGTTAACAATACTTTCATAGCGAAGTTATTGTTTAAGCTCATTTTGTCTTTTATTGCTATATCAACTCTACTGGCTTTTTCATTCATAATAAAATTGTCTTTTCTGCTTGTCATAACAAATAATGGTTAACTGTTAGGAAAAATTACAGTATGGAAAAATAAAAGGGATATCAACGTGAGGTAAAGAAATTCAATAAAAAGCAGAGATATTTAATACGCAAATAACGTAACAATTTAGGGAAAGAGAGACGTGGATGGTGTAGTTTGTTCCCAAGGGAAAGTACAGACTTCGCCTACAGGGTGATTATGGTGCTGGGAAGGTGGTCTCTTGACGATAATGAACTCCTAATTGGTATGGCTGCTTCTGAAAGATCACCTGGGAGCACAGTCACGTGATAACTGCGGAGTTCAGAGAATGAGATGAGTGGATGTGGTCGCTGGTCTCCTTTCACTTGCCAGACTTGAATTCCGTAGTATGTCTGTCTCTGGTATGTGGCTTCTTCAGTCCAGTGCATGGGACTGAAAGAAACCACTATGTGGCGAAACGTTTCCAAAATAAAGACATGCAAATGTTGCACAAGTGTCTCATTCTTCAAATTGTAGGATAAACGCAGTTCTACTTGGTTTAAAAATACACGTAAGCAAACACTAGGATATAAATTCGCGTTTTCTTAGTTTTCTCTGTATTAGGACTGAAGAAGTCACTCGTGGCGAAACATTTCCTTTAATAAATGTCCTGAACTGTACATAAGTGTCTCTTCCCACAACTAGGATATAAGATAATAAGGATGGAGGCACACTGGAGGAGGCCTACTGGCCCATACTAGGCAAATCCTTATCAAAACAACCAATGTTGTCCAATCTTTTTCTAAAGTTACCTAAGAACTTGCTTCCGTTCCCCAATCAAACCAAGACCATCCCACTCATATAAAAACGTAACATAAAAATGGAGAAACAATGCAGCAGACCTATACTATCCAGTCCTTGGACTTCAAGCATTTCTAACACACATTAAAAATAACTGTATAGACTGAGAGCTGGGTGTGAGTGACACAGTGACCTCAGAAATGCAAGTGTACTTTCTCGAATGTCTTTTTTAAACCAGTTTCTCGGTATGAATTACCAAGGTTTTACCTTAACCCGTACCAGAAGATCCAGGGGACAACCCAACTAAAAACCCGTCCAGCAGATGGCGCTGCTTGTGAGCCCGAGAGGCCTGAAGTCTGGGTTAAATCTAAGAATCTAGTGAATTCCAGAAGAAAAACCGTTAAAAAGGCATTCAGTACTTTTCCCTTCACATTCACTAAAACTAGAGAACCCTCTACTCAGTTCAATCGTCTCGTTTCCTTCCTCAGCTCACTCTACGATCTAAAATCCTGTCCTCTCTCATGCAGGGAGAATTGAATTAGAAAACTCCAGATCTGTTGGAAAGTCCGATCCTGTTAAAGAAACTTCAGCACTTGCTGCAGATATTTAAGTGTTAGGTGAAAAGTATCGGTGTACCGGGTGGTGATCATTACAGTGAAATTCTGCCCAATTAACCTCATTCATTCTTCCATTCCCCGTCTCCTCCCGTCATTCCCCAACAAACAAGCCGGACTCATGCCATTTATCACAAGTCGTAATCGTTCTGGAAATTATAATAACATTAGACAGGAAATTTATATATGTGGAGTGTTCTTAAGCTGAGTCATCACTAGCTAAACATTGTCATAAATAGCAAAAAGGCACAATACCATGACTGGAACAATACACAAATAACCAGCACATAGGAAAGAGGAAGTTACGACGACGTTTCGGTCCGACTTGGACCATTTCGGTCTAAGGCTGACCGAAACGCCATTGTAAGCTCCTCTCTCTTCAGTGTGCGGGTTATTTGTGTAAACATTGTGTCGTGTGTCACTATGTATCCTCCGTCGTACCAGGTGTCCTGGTGTGTACTAGTTGTACTCCCTGAGTTGTGTTTGCGAGGGTCGATTCGTAGCTCCTAGATTACTTTGATCGGCATCAAGAAAAACCTCCAAGCCACACCCATCTGACGACCACACACACTAGCGTACCTCTGGGAGGACCCCCAAAGTACCTAACTCCAGACAGAAAGACACAGAACACTTGTCCACACGATAAGGTTATAATCATAACCATATTTTTAAAGGGGGCGGACCGGTAAGCCACTGGAGGGTTCCGTCAAATGACTAAAAGCTCCAGCGTCAGGAAACACTTGTCCTGTTTCCTGATAAATTTTAGGAGGCCTTGTCATGGACTGGGGCCGCGGGAGCGTTGATCACCTGAATACACTCAAGGTAGACCTAACTTTTCCAGAGTGATATCACAGAGCATCACCGTCTCAGTAAAACTCAGCCGATAAAAAGTAATAAAAAAAATATGGTGTTATGAATTATTGTAAGGTTATTGTTGAGATGATACTAAACGTAACACAGACTTATATTATATCTCCTACCTAACGCAACACTTATAATTTCAGAATATACACTACATCTAAAATAAGTATTAAAAAATATACCTAACATAATAGACAATTTTTTTTTTGCTTGGAATATTCCGGCTTTGAATATTCCAGACTAACAGGAAATAAATATACAAAAATAGTAGTAACTTACTAAAACTATACTACTAATAATAATCATTGGCATCATTGTTTAAGTACTCAACCTAGGTGATAAACATCTCTAACTTCCAGGACTGTTACAGGTTGTGATAAAGTGCCATACCCATGTTACAAATATAAGATTGATGGACTGACCACATCGACTCAAGGTTGAGGGACCGATTACCTCATTCTCTTCCAGTTCAAGTTTCTCCTTTGTATGGACTGATGAAGCCACTGTGTGGCGAAACGTTTCCTCAATAAAGATACCCAAGAGTTGCACATGTGTCTAATTTATCAACAAATATAAAGTTAAAACCTTCGAAACTTTGAAGGGAGGCAATTTCTTAAAACTTGGAAGACTTGTGGGGGGAAGAAGTTTCTCAAGCTGGTATCCTTGATGCTGGGAACGGCATTTAACAGTGTACTTTATAAATCCAAATCAGTTACTGGAATGAATCAACTTAGTTCCGAAATCTTTTCCCAGAAGAAAGCAGCACCATCAATCAAAACCCTTGCACCGACTAATGAGAACTTGGCATCCCATCCCCAGTGTGTGAATCTTCAGGACACGGTCTGGAAAGCTGCAGAAAATCAACACCCGTTACCTGGGGACGTTATGAGCGTTGAGTGGAAAATAAATTAAAATTACCCTGTTCCTGTCTTCACTTCTACTCCTGTCTTTCCTTCAGCACTGTTCAAGGTTGTCGCATGCAAATGCCCAGTTCAAAAGATGTGTGTTCCATAGAGATAGAGTATGGTATAGCATGCACTGTTCACTTACGTAGGACTGTAACAACTTTACCAGTGATCTCGTGGAAAAATAAAGAAAATTATGTTTAAATTGTGCAGCTACGAATAGTCCTTTATGCTACATTCAGTTTTATAGATCTTATTTAGACCTTATTTTTCTCGTTTGCTATTCTTGTTATTATCAGTGAGTATTCATTGGTAGCATATAATCCGTATTTCACTTTTTATTTAATTGATGACCAATTTAACACATGATCTCTGGAGACTGTCTGTCTCTCATGCATATTTCTGCTTAAATTTATGTTGGTGAGGGGCTCTTGATTTAGGGAATTTGATCTGTGCTCCAGTTCCCCGAATTAAGCCTGAATGCCTTCCACATCCCCCCCCAGGCGCTGTATAATCCTCCGGGTTTAGCTCTTCCCCCTTGATTATAATAATCTGCAACAGTTAGGTATCTTTATTTCGAAACGTTTCGCCCACACAGTAGGCTTCTTCAGTCGAGTACAGAAAAGTTGATAGAAGCAGAAGATACTTGAAGACGATGTAATCAGTCCATCACCCTTGAAGTTTTGAGGTGGTCAGTCCCTCAGTCTGGAGAAGAGTATTGTTCCATAGTCTGAAACAATATGGAGTTTGAAGTGACAGGATGGAGCCTATATACCGCCAGGAGGTGAGATGCAGACGACTAGTAGAGGTAAGAATGTTGTCGTTGGAAGGTCAGGTCCCTCTCAAATCCAGCCATTCTCACTAGTAGAATGGTATTTTATACCATTTTAATGTTCACTCTGTCAGGCACTGCAACACAAGGGTATCTTGGTACAGACCTGAAATCAACTTTGTCAACGTCTACTAGTGAGAATGGCTGGATTTGAGAGGGACCTGACCTTCCAATGACAACATTCGTACCTCTACTAGTGGTCTACATCTCACCTCCTGGCGGTATATAGGCTCCATCCTGTCACTTCAAACTCCATATTGTTTCAGACTATGGAACAATACTCTTCTCCAGACTGAGGGACTGACCACCTCAAAACTTCAAGGGTGATGGACTGATTACATCGTCTTCAAGTATCTTCTGCTTCTATCGACTTTTCTGTACTCGACTGAAGAAGCCTACTGTGTGGGCGAAACGTTTCGAAATAAAGATACCTAACTGTTGCATATGTGTCTTACCTAACAACCTGTCGGTATTTTATACCATTTTAATGTTCAATAATAATCTGCTTAAATTTGGAATTTTTTTTTTTTACATTTCACACACACACACATACACACACACACATACACACACACACACACACACACACACACACACATATATATATATATATATATATATATATATATATATATATATATATATATATATATATATATATATATATATATATGTGCAATAAGATCACAGTAAACAGGTGATTTCAGAATATGCAAAACAACCACTCTGAAAGAATAGAGAAATTCCAAGCGCTTTCGTGATTACTCACGTTATCAAGGAACTATGAAAGTAAAGCATCCAAGGAAGCTATATAAGGGGTCTGGCCAACACCTCACTATCAGATCCCACAACGGTTAAACACCTGACGCGTGCCGGCCCAACTGAACAGGTCCTTTGCACAACTCACCAAAAAACTATTCTACCCAAGAAAATTTAAAAATTATTATTTGTCCAGTGTATTATTAAATTCTTCCCAAATTCTATTAATTATAAATGGATCTAATTTATATAAACCAAAGGAAATATTCATATTATTGTCAAAACTGCTTTTTATGAAACAAGATTCAATTATATTCCTGTCGACCATGGACTTGCTTGATACTACTTTCTCAACTTTTTGAAAATCAAGTGGATGGTTAAAATCTCTTACATGAATAAATAGAGCATTGGAATCTTGTCCAGTTCTAATGCTATATTTATGTTGTTTTAATCTTAGTTCGAGATTTTTACCAGTTTGACCGTAATAAACTTTATCGCAAATTTTACAAGGAATCTTATAGACACATCCATCAGCATTTTGGGGGGAATTCTTTATCAAAAGTTTTTTTTACTGTATCAAGATTTTTGAATACAACTTTAATATTAAAAGTCTTAAGAAGAGAAGGTATATCAACCAAGTTTTCATGGTAAGGGAGAACCAACATATTTTTAGTTGAATAAGGCTGGTTGTCCCTTTTTGGATTGTAAAAAGTATTTCTAGCAACTTTAAAAGATTTATCAATTACATTTTTTGGGTATTTTAAATCATTACCTATTTCATAAATTTTGGATATTTCCTCGTCTATGAACTCGGGACTACAAATTCGTAAAGCTCTCAAAAACATTGATGAGAAAACAGACAGTTTGACATAGGAACAGTTATTTGTAGGTTTTCTGTAAATTTTAAATTTGAATTCATTATTACCCTTAATAATTAAAACATTTAGAAAAGGCAATGAGTTATTTTCTTCAAACTCAACAGTAAAGTTTATAGAATGGGCTAAGCTATTTAATTTTCCAAAGAAATGGTGTATATCTACATTTTTGGGTATAAGACACAAAATATCATCAACATATCTGAACCATTTAGCTCTATTAGGGAGGATTGTGTTAAGCAACCTTGTTTCAAAAAATTCCATGTATAGGTTACTAAGAACAGTTTGTTGGTGAGTTGTGCAAAGGACCTGTCCAGTTGGGCCGGCGCGCGTCAGGTGTTTAACCGTTGTGGGATCTGATAGTGAGGTGTTGGCGGGACCCCTTATATAGCTTCCTTGGATGCTTTACTTTCATAGTTCCTTGATAATGTGAGTAGTCACGAAAGCGCTTGGAATTTCTCTATTCTTTCAGAGTGGTTGTTTTGCATATATATATATATATATATATATATATATATATATATATATATATATATATATATATATATATATATATATATATATATATATGGTACCTATCTATTAGTTTTGAAAAACTGTGATTTCATTAACATTTTAATAGACTACGTTGCAACATGTTAAATGCAGCTTAAATACGCGAAGGTGATGCTAAAGGGTTAAGCTTAAGAAAAAAAATCTTCCTGGCGGATTTGCAATGGTCAAAAATGAATTCACTGGAAATCAAAGACTTAGGCTCTAGAATCATTTAAAAATATTTTTTAGACACGAAATTTTATGGAAGTTTGGATTTTTATAGATTCTGCACAATGCCAATGCTACCACGGTAGCATATATCAGGTCCTGTCTGAGGGACCACTAAGTATATTAAATCTGAGAAGAAAATTGGACTATCAAAAATAACAAGGTCAGTGTGGAAAAAGATACTTATGTACAGTCCACTACTTTTTTTTAACGAATCGTTTCGGCACGAGTGGTTTCTTCAGTCATTCATGTTCACGTAGGTTTGTCAGGACGGGTCTTGACCCGAGTCTTCTCTGTGGTGACCCGGCAGTGACTCCCGAAGGAGTGTCGGTGTTTGTACTAGTGATGCACCGTTTACAGCCCTATTGCACGGGCACGCTGAGCCGTCTTCGTGTCAAGTGGAGTACCGTTTACAGCCCTGTGGCAGGACTAGTGTAGTCCTAATATAGATATAACTAAGAAACGAGTATACATAGTGGCAGGATGTACATGAATAGTATACAATACCGACAAGATGAAAATTGGACAAGTGTGCAACATCTAGGTATCTGTATTGTAGACGTTTCACCATCCAGTTCCTTTATCAATACAAATTCAAGGGAATTTAGTACTGCTGTCTTCCAATTATGTCCTTGAACTTGTATTGATAAAGCCACTGGATGGCGAAACGTTTAAATTAAGAAACCAAGATGTTGCAATGCACATGTGTCTAATTTTCATCATAGTAGCAGGAGTCTGGTGGTAAGCTGATAGAGAGTAGTAGTAGTGGTGATGGTGGTAGTAGTAGTAGTAGAATAATTGTGGTGAATTAAGTTTGGTTTCAGAGGTACCCTACAGCGGTCTCCTGAATGCGTAATATCCTGTTGATCAACAATTTGGATACAGTGTAAGTGCCAGACTTTTGATGGATCGTGTTACTGACAGAAATTAAAGCAGCCCTGTACACTTTCGTCGTCATAAATCTTCTTCCTTAACGACGAACCTGGCCTCTTGAACTGCATAGGGTGTCCAACATTGTCTCTGTGTTGATCATACGCATTTTAATGGCCGTTACGGTTGCAGGCGTTCTTGTGCTCATGGCTACCTGGAAGGTACTTCGGGGATCAACGCCCCGGCGGCCCTGTCCACAACAAGGCCTCCCGGTAGATCAGGGCCTGATCAACCAGGCTGTTACTGCTGGCCGCACGTAGTCCAACGTACTGGCCACAGCCCGGCTGATCCGGCACCGACTTTAAGTATCTGTCCAGCTCCCTCTTGAAGGCAGCCAGAGGCCTATTGATAATTCCCCTTATGCATGGTGGGAGGCTGTTGAACAGTCTTGGGCCCCGGATATTTATGGTGTTTTTTCTTAGTGTACCAATGGCGCCCCTACTTTTCATTGGGGGTATTTTGCACCGCCTGCCCAGTCTTTTACTTTCGTAGGGAGTGATTTCTATGTGCAGATTCGACTCTTAATATCCATAGGTCTTGCAGTCCTTTCTACATACATCTTGTCAGCTCTTCCCCCTGCTCCTCTCCTACGTTGCAGTATGTATGCTCCTGTACTAGTGACAGAATCGCTTTTGTGTTTTTACACCAGTTTTTTTTAAAGGCAGTTAAAGAGCTGATGGCTGTTTTTTTTTTTTTTTTGAGTCCATTTGAAGAAGTCTCTCCCAGCTACGTCGTTCTGCCGGTCAGCGACGTTCCAACTAATGTTAAAACAGTAACCAGCTCTTCAGTTGTAGTTAAAAACTTGATGTAAAAAACACAACAGCGACTCTGTCACAAGCACAGGAATGTGTGTGTGTGTGTACGTACTCACTTATTTGCACTCGCCTATTGATGGTTTCAGGGGTCGATTCATAGCTCCTGGGCCCGCCTCTTCACTGATTGCTACTAGGTCCTCTCTCTCTCCCTGCTCCATGAGCTTTGTGTGTATTATATATATAATACCATGTGGGGAGATATGACATGTTGTATGTAGGGAAAACAGCAAGATCTCTGGATATTAGAAACTGTGAGCATAAGAAGGTCCTCAGCCGTGACGACCATAAAAAGGTGTGTCCAACACAGTAATGATGTTAGACGCCTTGTGAAGTTCGATGAGGTTAGTCATTAAGGACGAAGATTTACGGTGATGAAAGCAGATATAGAGGCTGCCCGAATTGCCGTCAGTAACAAAATAAATTTTGCAGACTTTCTGTAACGTGGTGCTGAGAGGTCCCTCTCACAGTTGTACTACTACTATTACTCTTATTATTATTATCTTAGTTTGCCACATGATTTCTGCCACTATATGTACTCGTTTCTTAGTCATCTCTGTATTAGGACTGAAAAAGCCATTAGTGGCGAAACGTTTTCTGAAAAAAAAAAAATCTTGAACTTTGTACAAGTGTTTTTTTCCACATCTTGTCGGTATCACCATGCCATTT
Organism: Cherax quadricarinatus; assembly: GCF_038502225.1. Classification (NCBI taxonomy): domain Eukaryota; kingdom Metazoa; phylum Arthropoda; class Malacostraca; order Decapoda; family Parastacidae; genus Cherax; species Cherax quadricarinatus. The sequence continues at coordinate 57,562,227 of NC_091292.1, forward strand.
ATTTTCAATGTGATTAGTTCTACAAATACAAAACTTCACATCACTAGTATGTACATTCTGTATGCTGCAACAAATTTAATCCTTGTACATGATTTTATGACCATTGGAAAGTATTTCGAAAAACTAAAAGCCACAACGTTAAAATTTATGAATTAAACGAGTAAAGCATTGCAGATATAAATTCTTTATATCGACGATAATATTGAATATAATAGCGACTAGTTTGAACTCTAATCATGTTAACTTATTTGCAGTTATCCACAATGTTCTGGCTGCCTAAACACCATGAGTCGCCAGCACTTTATATGCACTTACCATTACACTTACATTACTCTGGTCGCTCACACGCCCTTCACCAGTCACCAGCACTTCCTTCACATCCCGTTGTTATCACACCTACGTTACCTTGGACGCCTACACACCCACAATGCCCTGGACGCCTATGTACCCAAAATATCCTGGCCGCTTACCTTTCACATCAACCTGTTCCCACACTCACAGTGCCAGTACCGGTAAGTCCACACTCCCACAGTGCAATGATCACCCTTATTTCCCTAGTGGCCTGGTTATACCTTGGATGATGAGGGAGGTGAAAGAGAGCGCTGAGTCGTCAACATCATGTCACCCTCAACAACAATGGTTATTATTAATGAACTTGGTAACCCTCGCGGACGCTAATGAGAGCTCCTCCAGACGGGGCAAGTGCTAATAGATTTCAGTTTTTTTTCTTAACAGAGTTGAGGAAATCATCTTCATTAGCTCCTGGTTGGACAGCTGATAAAAAGTTAGCTCCGGCAATGGCCGGAACTGAGAGATTATTTTCCAGACATGTTAACCACTGACGCAGTTCTGGTTAACTGGGCATGTTAAGTGTTCCCCACTGAAATCTGCACGTTAACACAATAACTACAATGTTTGTGTGGTAAAATGGAAGGCTAATATGGGAAGTGGGTATGATGATTTTTTTTTTATTTTAGTAAAATTTAATATAACAGCTATATGGGTTTACGTATTCCATATCAGAGTTACATAGTGGGAACACAAGCTAGCTATGTTCAACTGTCACAGTCTATCACTCTGGGAATGGGGAAAGCTATGGGAGGGCTGCATAGCAGGGAGGTATGGGAGAGGTAAAGGCGGCGTGTATGGGGGGAGGTACATTAGGCGGGTATGAGGCTATTTAGTTAGACAGTCCTCGATGACGCACTGACTTTCTTGGGTTATCCTGGGTGGCTAACCCTCCGGGGTTAAAAATCCGAACGAAATCTTATCTTATCTTATCTTATGGAGGAACACAGGAGGCGGGTATGGAGAAGGGAAGTAAAGTGTGGGAATAAGAAGAGTAATAAATGGTATGCGGGTATAGAGGAGGCAGATATGGTATACGTATATGGTACAAAGGCATGGAAGGGGGAGAGAGGGATGTTATGGTACGCAAGTATGGAAGGGGGAGAGAGGGTTGTTATGGTACGCAAGTATGGAAGGGGAAGATGGGACACACAGGTTTGGAGGAGCAGAGTAAGAGAACTCAACAAGGTTATATTCTTAAAAATTCTACGCTCTCTGCTCGGCAAAGATGGCTGCCGTAAGATTCTTAACCTCTTTTTCCGGCAGTGTGAAACATCGCCACTTACCGCGGCGACAGCTATTCGAGTTTTTTACAACTAACTCATACACTCCCTGAAACGGAATTGCTGTTTATAACGTTGACGGGGAGTTTTATCCAAATTTGCTTGAAATCGCAGTCGATTTCAACCCATTCCTTTTGTGTAATATATTTATACACACAGGCCACTTTACTAGGTGCACCTGTACACCGGCTTGTTAATGTAAATATCTGATCAGCCACTCGTGTGGCAGCGCCTCAATACTTAAAGGCATGCAGACATGGTCAAGAGGTTAGTTGCTCAGGCCAAACATCAGAAGGGGAAAGAACTGTAATTTAAGTGACTTTGACTTCGAATGGTGGTGCCAGACTGGCTGATCCGGGATTTTCACCCACCACAATTTTTAGAATTTACAATGGTGTGAAAAACAAAAACGGCAGTTCTGTGGGAGAAAACTCCTTCTAAATGAGAGGTCAAAGGAGAATGGAGAGACCGGCTCAAGTTGACGGGAAGGTGGTAGTAATACATCCATGCATTACAACAGTGATATTCAGAAGAACATCTCTGAATGTAAACACCTTGACCCTTGAAGTGGTTGGGATAAAGCAGCACAAGATTACATCGGGTTTCACTCGTGTCAGGTAGGTAGGTAATAGATTCGCCGGTATAATCGGCCGGTTGGGGCCTTTTCCAAGAGGTGGCCCGGCCTTGGCTCCCTTTCGTGGGAGTGTCTCAGACCAATGTCTGCCACGGAAGGAGGTACAAGTGCCTAGTTGTCCCCAGCCCTAGCCCAATTCCCCGCCCCCACGGGACTTGGAGGGAGAAGCTAGACACCTTGGTCTGCCACAAACTCCGCCCACACTGGGCTTGAAGGGTATGGCAGCTAATAGCAGTAGACTATGCCAGAAGGTGCAAAGGTAGCAACCACTAGAGGATCCTTTTGGCCGGTGATACCTACGCTACCCTGAGACACCTCTCTCTGCTTTGGTTGCTCCCTTGCAACATTGCACAGCTCCTGATGACGCACTGAGAAGTGTGAAAGTACTTGAGCTAAAGATAAGATTTCCACCCCCCGTGGCTTGTCCTGCATATACGTATATATATATATATATATATATATATATATATATATATATAAGATCACAGTAAACAGGTGATTTCAGAATATGCAAAACAGCCACTGTGAAAGAATAGTGAAATTCCAAGCGCATTCGTGACCTCTCACATTATCAAGGAACTATATAGTTCCTTGATAATGTGAGAGGTCACGAAAGCTCTTGAAATTTCACTATTCTTTCACAGTGGTTGTTTTGCATGTGTATATATATATATATATATATATATATATATATATATATATATATATATATATATATATATATATATATATATATATATATAATATATATATATATATATATATATATATATATATATATATATATATATAATATATATATATATAATATATATATATATATATATATATATATATATATATATATATATATATATATATATATATATATATATATATTATTCGTGAATAAACATGACATTCAATTTATTTTTCTCATAATCTCGCTAAAATTAACGTGATTTAATGTAACTTTATTTTATGAAACCCGTGAGTAAAATTAATTGATATTTATTAATTTGGTGATCTTGTGACTGATTCTCACCGAGTTGTTGAAAAAAGAATTTCTCTCTGTGGTGTATGAGAGGCGGTGTGTAGATGGTGGTTGTGTGGGTGGTAATGGTGTGGGAGTGGAGGTGTTGGGGTGATGATGTGGGAGTGGAGGTGTTGGGGTAATGATGTCGGAGTGGAGGTGTTGGGGTGATGGTGTCGAAGTGGAGGTGTTGGGATGATGGTGTCGAAGTGGAGGTGTTGGGATGATGGTGTCGAAGTGGAGGTGTTGGGATGATGGTGAAGGTGTTGGGGTGGAGGTGATGGTGAAAGTGTTGGGGTAATGGTGTCGAAGTGGAGGTGTTGGGGTGATGGTGTCGAAGTGGAGGTGTTGGGATGATGGTGTCGAAGTGGAGGTGTTGGGATGATGGTGTCGAAGTGGAGGTGTTGGGATGATGGTGTCGAAGTGGAGGTGTTGGGATGATGGTGTCGAAGTGGAGGTGTTGGGATGATGGTGTCGAAGTGGAGGTGTTGGGATGATGATGTCGGAGTGGAGGTGTTGGGGTGATGGTGAAGGTGCTGGGGTGGAGGTGATGGTGAAAGTGTTGGGGTGATGGTGTTGGAGATGATGGTGGGGGGCGGAGGTGATGGTGTGCGGGGTGGAGGTCTTGGTGTGGGGGGTGGAGATGCAGGAGTGACGGTGTTGGAGTGGAGATGATGGTGTTGGTGGTGGTGGTGGGGGGTGTGTGAAGGTGTTGGGGTGATCAACAAAATGGATGATCACCGTCACACAAACAATCATTACTTCCGCATCATCTTCCTGAGGCAGCCAGACCTTTCAACACGATTATTAATTATCCATAATTGTCAAAGTTTCAACCATTATTCACCGGTGTCTTCTCGAAAATATTATCGGATTTTCAACTTAACAGATCACTGTTATGTTCTTCTCCCTGAGGATTTATATATTCTTAAGAGGATTTAGATAATCTTAGCATATTCTTGAAAAATCTGATATTCATGTAATAATAATAATCATATAAGCTTAAAGTTATATTTTCGCTTAAGAAAGTTACGAGATTCTTTACAAACCTGTATTTTCCCCATTAGATTTATTATGCTTTTAATGAAAATTCTGAGAATTTCAGTGTTTCTGGGTTCAGATTTACTGTTCAGATTTCAAGAAGTTTTCATAATTTTCGAAAGAGTTACGATATTTCATTTTTGGTCAAGACGTACGTGCGTGTGTGTGTGTGTGTGTGTGTGTGTGTTTACACATGACCAACAACAAAACTTTTGTCTGCACTTATAATCTTGAAATTCGAGATGGTTGGCTTTGTAATTCGTTATATATCATTAATCATCAAAGACATGAGCGTCGTTCTTAGAGTCACTGGATCAGAGGTCAAAATTCCTAATAAATAATAAAAAAAAAATACCGAGGTGATTCCCGTGTCACGCACGGTTCTCTTTTTAAACTGATCTATAACAAGTCTGATACGTTATGACAGAAAAAAATACACAAATGAAATATAATGCAATTCTGTATTGACTATAATTTCGTGTCTTTTTTTTTCCCCATCGTGTCGGTATTTTATACCATTTATCTCCTTTACGATAATGGATTCGATATAGATTTTGAGAGCAATTGTATCTGTTTAATTTGGTTTGTAATGAACCAGTTCATAACTCTGAAAAATTTGAGTGTTTTACGTTTAAATAAAATTTTCTCACAATTGACAAAAATATTCAGTCAGTTGAATATTCACTCTCTTTAGTACTCTGGATCAGCTTTAAAATCTCGAAGAATATTATTTAACCACGATTTGGATGTATGTTTGGTTGTAAATGAAACTGTGATGCCGACAGTATGGAAAAGGACATTTGTGTACAGTTCGAGACATTTTCTAAAGGAAACGTTTCGCCCCTAGTGCCTTCATCAGTCCTAATACAGAGTGAGCTCTTTCATATAAGTTTGTCAGGACGGCTCCTGACCTTGGTTTTCTCCATGTGATGACCCGGCAGTGGCTCTCCTAGGAGTGTCAGAGTTGGCACAAGTGATGTACAGACCTATAACAAAGATACTGTGAATAGAGTAAGCTAGATTAGGTTAATATATAGTGGGCAGTGCAGGTGTCCTGAAGGAAAGGTGAGGTGAGGGAAGAGAAACGTCAGATTGCAAATATGTCGGACGAAGATACAGGCGAGAGCGATTGGATTCCGGCTGGACCTGTCTAGTTTTTCCATGCTGATTAGACACTTGTGCATCACATGGGTGTCATTATTGTGGAAATGTTTGGTTAACCATTGGCTACCTCAGTTCAATACGTAGAAAAATGAACATCAACAGGGGTTTGAAATAATCAGTCCCTTACCCTGGAGTCGATGTGATCAGTCCATCCATGTGACGGCGGATCCTAACAATCTTTTGGTCAAACGTTTGCAAACATCAAAACTTCCAGACCTATGGATGTAATTTATATGACCTTGTAGATAAATGGTTCAGAGAACCGATGAGTTAATAAATTAAAGTGTTTTTACACCTAACGACCAGGACTTCACACTTTACACCTCGCCTATCTGCGGTATATAAACCCCTTCGCGCATATGTTGTATCCATATCAAGATTGATGGACTCATTACATCGACTCCAGGCTGAGGCACTGATTACCTCAAACTACTCCTGATCTTCACCAGTCTTCTTTGTACCGGACTGATGAAGCCACACTTTGGCGAAACGTTTCCATAATAAAGATACCCAGTGTTGCAATTGTGTATCTTATACAACCTTGTTTATACAGTATAACCTTGTTATTTTAAAAACTGATTTGAAATTCTCGAAATACCTAAGTCTTAGGTATTTCTTAGGTCCTAAGATGTCTCACCAACGATAGCATAGACAGTTTCTTCAATTGGTGATAGCAAAATCAATACAGTATCAGACTTCCTTAAAAAATTATGCTGCTCGTGAGGCTAGTACACCAAACAGGGATGAGAATAAAATTAGTTAGAAGCTCCCACACCTCCGTATGCCCTCGGATGGCGGCCCAACAGTTAGCTCTGTGCTGGCTGCGCCATTCTTGTAGGGTTGGGTGGTCCTGTGGTTTAAAGCGTCATGTGGTTCTCGCTTACCATGAGGCAGGCCAGTACAACATGGGTTCGAATCCTTGGCTAGCGCAGTGTTGTTATTGATTAATACCACTCGTTCGTGGTTACAATTATATATATATATATATATATATATATATATATATATATATATATATATATATATATATATTCAAAATAATAAACGACTGTAAATAAATAGATGGAGGGCTTTAATCTTTGTCCTAGAATTGACAGGTCCAATGCTTTACCTCTCAGCTTCAGAGCTTCTAATAGGGAAGTTAAAGAAACATATATCTGTACATGCTTTCTGTCAGCAGCACCAGTTGTAACCCAGCTGAACTCCTCTCTCACAACACAGGAGATTTTGCCATAAATCTATCCGTACCTTCTTTAAAGAAATATAGTCCATGAACTCCATGAATTCAAGTCACAGTAGAAAAAAAAAGCTCCTGGTCTGTGAGGAAGAATCAGTTGTGCTACAGCTCCTGCCTCTGATGGAAAACATGTACAAAAGTACTTCAACAAAAACTTCCCCGTTTGAAATTCCGTAGCTCAGCGGTAAAGCGTTGAACTTGTCAATCCCAGGACCACGGTTCAAGCCTCCTGTCTTACTCTTTATTATTTACAGTCGTTTATTACGATTTGAACTGAGTTCAGTGTGTGTGTGTGTGTGTGTGTGTGTGTGTGTGTGTGTGTGTGTGTGTGTGCCTGTGCCTGCCTGCGTGTGCGTGGGTGCGTGCGTAAAATACCTACAGACGGAGTTCGCGGTTATTGCGCGCGCACGCACACATGCGCGCACACACACACACACACACATACACACACACACACACACACACACACACACACACACACACACACACACACACACACACACACACACACACACACACACACACACACAGGTATGATAAAACTTACGGTTCAGGGAGAGTGACCTAGTAGCGACCAGTGAAGAGGCGGGGCCAGGAGCTAGGACTCGACCCCTGCAACCTCAACTAGGTGAGTACACACACACACACACACTGGACGACACTGGAGGACAGGAGGGTCAGGGAAGACATGATAACGACATAAAATACTGCGCGGAATAGACAAGGTGGACGAAGACAGGATGTTCCAGGGATGGGACACAGAAACAAGAGGTCACAATTGGAAGTTGAAGACTCAGATGAGTCAAAGGAATGTTAGGAAGTATTTCTTCAGATATAGAGTTGTCAGGCAGTGGAATAGCCTAGAAAGTGACGTAGTGGAGGCGGGAACCATACATAGTTTTAAGACGAGGTTTGATAAAGCTCTTGGAGCAGGGAGAGAGAAGACCCAGTAGCAACTAGTGAAGAGGCGGGGCCAGGAGCTATGACTCGACCCCTGCAACCACATATAGGTGAGTACACACACACACACATTCAGCACGCTGCGACGTCTCCCACCGAGGTTGGGTAACCCAAAATAAGGGAGTAAATACATTCACTCCCATTCATTCCTCGTCTGTCTTGTCACCAGGGTGCTAACATCACACTTCAGATGACGCTCCAACTTGCATCATCTTCAGTACCCCGTCAGAGTGCAGGATCTGTACTTAATATTTCAGAGAGCAACTTTAAAGAGAAGAACGAGCGAGGGTTCGAACCGTGGTCTTAGTGTGTGGCAGACCCTACGTTGTACCAGTGAGCCGAGGAGGCTGCACCAGGTGCTGCGCAGGACTAAACACACATTCATGGTTACACAGTCATACACATCACACACAGTCATATACATTACTCAGTCATATATATCACTCAGTCATATCCATCACAGTCATATACATCACACAATCATAAATATCACGCACTACCTTATATATCACATACAGTCTTATCAGTGAATCTCATTCACTTCACACATACACATTATACACATGCAATGCTCACGACCATATGTTTACATCAAACGTAGTCAAGCGCATAACATACTCATATAAATCACACACACAATTATGTACATCACATACAATCATATATATATATATATATATATATATATATATATATATATATATATATATATATATAAATCTTAATCATCTGCATCACGTACATCCATATACATCATACACACAAATGCATTATACACAATCATATACATCACCCAGTCATATACATCTCATACATCCATATACATCAGACACGATTATGCAAATCACACACAGCCATATATAGAACAGTCATATGCATCACACACAATCATATTAATCACACACAATCATATACATCAGACACAATCATATACATCATACAGCGCTGAGGAACAATCACCCCTGCGGTCTGCTGCATAATAATGTAAGCGGAGCGTCATTATAATTCTCAGTGGAGCCACCCCCGATGTTCCTATTACCGGGATATGAAAGAGGATCAGCCATTTGAAATCCTAGTTAGTTCTCAAACGACCCTGATTACCATATACCACAAACGACCGGGGCTTCCCTTGTTGAGCTCCGTCTTAGGGGTCATAATTGCTCATCTGGGGAGCAATTATACCGGGCATCTATCATCGTTGCTCAGCGAAATCAACAGATCACATAAAGATCGTAACCTCATGTTTATAATCACCTTAATTACACTTGGTTACATTAATCTATATTGCAATTGCGTTTTTTTTTTGTCTATGATTAGCAGGTCTTAGGGAAGATTTTTGCGTATAGTGAACTCGGAAGAGTATGGAGCAGAAATATCATCGAGAAGTTATTTTATGTAAGAAATGTTAATACACTGTTGTACACTGGGAAGAGAGGATGACATATAACAGTTTAAAGGTAAGTTCGAATATAAGAAACGTTCGCTAAATCGGGTATTACTGTGTGTTTGGGCCCCCCTGGTGAGCGCTGGATGGTTCTCAGACGAAGGCTGAAGGACATGAAGAATTTACTCGGATAATTAACTCAGTGTTTCCCTTCGTAGAGTCAAGGAAGTATAAACAACCGAACACTACTGAGTCGGACTTATTGAAAAGCTTAGATTCTTTTTTTTATATGTAATAATGGATTCTCAGTGCATCATAATAGGCACTGGAAGCTATACATTAGGAGCCTGCGTCATATATTTTGTTTTAGCTGATAGTTAGTATGTTGGTGTCATTGTGGCCTTGTGATGAAGTGTAGTGAGGGGCACTCACCTCATCTTTATGTACCAGAGACCTCTTTGTAATTGTGATATATGATATATTCATTCCATATATATATATATATATATATATATATATATATATATATATATATATATATATATATATATATATATATATATATAAAATATATATATATATATATATATATATATATATATATATATATATATATATATATATATATATATATATATATATAGACGTCACATAAGCGAAATTATATGCAATTAAGCCCCATGGCTTAATTGCATTATATGGATATCTGTATATATATGTATGTCGTGCCGAATATGTAAAACTTGCGATCTTGGCTTAAATAGCAACGTTCATCTTGCCATATAAGACAAGCGTAAATTTGTGTATGCAATAATTTCGCCAAAATCATTCTGAACCTAACGAAAAAAATATGTTTCGTTGTGTACGTTTGGTATTAAATTATTGTAAACGTATCTAAAATATATTTAGTTGGATTAAGCTAAAATAACTTGTGCTTGTTATAATAAGGTTAGGTAAGTTTTCTAAGTTTCTTTTTTTTGCAAAATTATAAATTTTTACATTAACATTAATGAAAAAAATATATCTTTAAACGTATAAGAGAAAATTTTAGAAAGGACTTAATTTTAAATGAGTTCTTGCTAATTGACCAGTTTTACATATTCGGCAAGACATATATATATATATATATATATATATATATATATATATATATATATATATATATATATATATATATATATATATATATATATAATGCATATAATTGACTTGCAAAGTGTGTAGCCGTCATTGGCTCTCGGGGAAGCTCGGCTAAAACTTCCTAGGGATAAAACTCCATAATGGTTTCCAGCTGTGGACGAGGCTGGTTTACCTGTATTGTTAGATACAACTCCGTCTTGAGTGGCTAAACATCACCGGGTCAGATTTGATCCAAGAAGCCGCAGTACAGTAAAAATAAATGTTTTCCAACATTTAATGTTGTAAAATGATGGATACATTCACGTGAATTAACATGACATTCTATTTGTTTTATATTAACATCACAGAAAATTATCAAACTAGCTTAACAAATTATCAGCCTATCAAATTTCAGCCTACATTGAGTCAGAATTATTTATCGCGAAAAAATTACTTAAGTAAAGGCTGACTTTCGTGGAATTACTTAAAATATGAAGTCGATAAATTTAACACTAAGAATACAAACGAGACCCCATGAAGATCACGAAACAAAAGAAAATTACTGTACGTAAAGGCCTTCCCGTGTCCAAAGAGGGTTTCAGTTTGAAGCCGAAATATACAGCTCTAATATTTATCTTCTGGTAAACCGTCTAAATGTGTGTGTATATTTGTTTATCAGTAAATTTTGTGGAGAACAAGCGGTTTTTGTGAGAATAAATCGAGGTTACCTGGAAAACAAGAACACTCAGTTAAGGGCGACGGAATTAGAGGGAAACGCAGAAGTATTGTAGAGATAGAGAAAATGTTAAAAGCGTTTAAACGTGGATGATGAAAGAGAGACCATGATTTTGAACATGAAACAGTGAAAAGTTTGTAGAGGAAGTGAGAGAGGTGGTAGACAGTTGGGGAGACGGAAAGGCAGCATGAATAGACGGGAAGACTGAGAGATACTGAATGCATAAGAGGATGTAGAATGAGAATGTTGGGTGTATATCTTCATTATATATATATATATATATATGTCGTGACGAATAGGTTAAACTTGTTTATTGTGGCTTAAATAGCAACGTTCTTCTTGCCGAATAAGGCAAAAGAAAATTTGTGTATATAATAATTTCGCAAAAATCATTCTGAACCTAACGAGAAAAATAATTTCATTGTTTTTGTTTATTATTAAATTATTGTAAACTTATCTAAAATGTATTTAGTTGGATTAGGCTAAATTAAATTGCGCTTGTTATAATAAGGTTAGGTAAATTTTCTAAAGTGCTTTTGGTACAAAATTATTAATTCTTTACATTAACATAAATAAAAAAAAAATATCTTTAAACGTATAAGAGAAAATTTTAGAAAGGACTTAATTTTAAATGAGTTCGTGCTAATTAACCAGTTTTACCTATTCGGCACGATGTATATATATATATATATATATATATATATATATATATATATATATATATATATATTATATATATATGTGTATGTGTGTGTGTGTGTGTGTGCAAGGAATTCGCAAGAGCAGGCGAAATATACACAAACACTGATCTCTGGCTGAAGGAGACTCGAACCTACGAACCTTGGAGCTAGGTACGCAGTGCTTTACCAATCTACCTGAAAGCTGGCTGCCTTGGATCAAAGTCTAGCGCAAGCTGGACTCCAAGGTATTGGTGCAGTGTGGGTAGATTGGTAAAGCACTGCGTACCTTGTTCCAAGGTTCGTAGGTTCGAGTCTCCTTCAGCCAGAGATCAGTGTTTATATATATATATATATATATATATATATATATATATATATATATATATATATATATATTAGTGAAAATTGTTAGAGGAGACCAGACCGATGGTCCTGCCCGACACATTATTTTTAACTCAAGTTTGACCTGGAGAAGAGATGTTTACTCTCTCTACCTGACTTGGTTTTTCATTTACACAAAATTCTTCCCTCATATTTAAATGTCTATGTTAAATTCCTGTCATATCTTTTTTCCTGGCATAACCTTACTGGTAACAGCGCTCCGCTTGTCTGTGTGTCGTCAGGAGGGATCAGATAATTTACATACACATCACAACTTAGGAAAAAGTGCATTTTTTTGGTAAGAATTTCCCCAAATTTTGAATGTATGAGATTTTGTTCTACGTTAATATTATTACAGAAATGATGAGCTGGGAAACTGAAGACAACATATACTAGAATCATTATATCGCAGATATGTCTGTATATCGCACACCTCTTCTTTTTAATGCATTCTGGAACCCTTGACGGGACTTCTGAAAGCACACTTCTCTTATCTCTTCGTTCAAAGATTGTTTTACGTATTATGTTCACCGTCCATTCTAGGAAAATCAGGGTTTATATTTGTGTTGTAAATTCTGCGTATTTCTGTTGTTCATCCTTGGAAAATCGGGGTTTATATTCGTGTTATATAATCAAAATATATTTTTTTGTCCTTCCTAGAAAAACTGGTTTTGGAATGATTGGGGATTTTATTTAATAAATATATAAAAGAGGGTGAGGTACCTTGAGGTTGGCAGAGAGCATGCATAGGGGACAAAAGAAAGTGTAAGAATTATAGGGGAATAGGCCTTTCGATTATACCTGGTTAGGTGGAGATTGAGACACTTATGCAGCATATGGAAATCTTTATTCAGGAAACGTTTCGCCACACAGTGGCTTCATCAGTCCAATACAAAGAGGAAGGCGCAAGGAGAGGAGGAGAATGAGGTAACCAGTCCCTCAACCTGGAGTCGATGTGTTCAGTCCATCAATCTTGTAGAATGAACACATCGACTCCAGGTTGAGGGACTGGTTACCTCATTCTCCTCCTCTCCTTGCGCCTTCCTCTTTGTATTGGACTGATGAAGCCACTGTGTGGCGAAACGTTTCCTGAATAAAGATTTCCATATGCTGCATAAGTGTCTCAATCTTCAACTTGTCGGTTTTTCAAACCATTCATCACACCTGGTTAGGTGTATAGCAGAGTTATTATTGAAAGAATTAAGAGTAAGATGGAGAGAAGGATTGAAGATGAACAAGGAGGCTTTAGGAAGGGTAGGGGGTGTGTAGACCAAGTGTTTACAGTGAAGCATATTAGTGAACAGTATTTAGATAAGGGTAAAGAGGTACTGGTTGCATTTATGAATTTGAAAAAGGCATATGATAGGGTGCATAGGGAAGCAATTTGGCAGTTGTTGCAGATGTATGGAATGGGTGGTAGGTTCCTGAAAGCAGTGAAGATTTTTTTACGAGGATAGTGAGGTTCAGGTTAGAGTATGTAGAAGAGAGGGAGATTATTTTCCAGTAAAAGTAGGCCTTTGACAGGGATGCTTGATGTCACCATGGTTGTTCAGTATACTTAAAGATGGGGTTATAAAAGAAGTAAATCTCGGGCATTGGGAAGAGGTGTGGAGTTAAAAGATAATATATAACAGAGGGGAAATTGTCACAATTGCTTTTTGCTGATGGCACTGTGCTTTTGAGACATTCTGAAAAGAAGTTGTAAAGGTTGGTGGACGAATTTGGGAGGGTATGCAAAGGAAGGAAATTGAAAGTGAATATAGGAAAGAACAAGGTGATGAAAACAAAACATTTAGGTAATGAAAGACTGGATCAGGAGTCGCTGTGGAAGACACCGGGGTACCTGGGGCATCTCTGTTGCTGGCGTTTCAATGTTCGTTCAGTCGGACCGAAAACTTTCTGCCAGTTTTCCCTACATATTTCTTGGAACAGTATACACAGGGGATGGTGTAGACGCCTGCTGTGGAAATTAGAGGTGTGGGACTGTGTTTCATAGAGGATGTGTTTGCAGTGGAAACATTTATGTTGCTTCTAGTAAGTACTGACGGGTATTCTTGTGAGCACTATGAACTATTTAGAAGACTGTTGCACAGGGGATTTGTTGAGGATAGCTTGGGCCTTGAGTCTGCAATCCCGGTTGAAGAAATATGGAAAATGAAGACGCATTCATCTTCAAGGAAACAAGGGTTGGAGATGCAAAATACTCTCAAGAAGCCAATAAAGACACCTCTTTTAGTGCGGGTGTCTTGGTGCAAATAGAGGTATATTAAGATAAGCCTTGTTGGCAGGTTTTCTATACACTTTGAAGAGAAGGTTGTCACTGTCACTGAAGGTTGAGACCTGCACAGGAGGACATTGAGGAGAGGAATTTTGCCATCTTTTTCGAGTTCCAGTATAAACTTTATTGATGGCTCGACAGCATTGATCTTGTTGATGATGACCTGGATATTGAAACGTCTGGGATAGAAAAACCACGAGGATTTTTGTGGGTTTAGATTCTTTTACCTTTTGAACCTGTTTGTTATATATGGTTTGTGGAAGATGATTCTCTTTGCAACGATGGAACATCAACATAAAAACGCCGTTCGGACCAAAGTCTGCTACACTGAACCAACCAAAAACCGACCATTCTTCGTACCCCTAAAAGCACTTGTTGACTCTCCGTTTCTCTAAATCTACTGAAAAGGACCTCGAGTCCTCATATAACCTTTCATATTATGTCTCATGGGATTAGTGTTTGTTTACACTTTTACGCTATAATTTTTGTTAGTTTATAACTTTTATTAATTTTGATATGAATTCTTTTGTTGTGATTAGCTTTTTTCGAGTAAAGGTTTTATAAGGTTTTGGGAGACGGTAAAACCATTCGTTAGTACTGTTTCAATACCAATTTAATAAAAAAATAACTTATTTTACTAAATAAGTTAGGATTTCATACCAATTTATTTTTGGTCATTTCATTGCAAAACTTAATGAACCTACATGTAAAACCCGATATATGATGAACATATATTGAACACTATATTTGTGAACACATGGTGAGTACCATACTGACGTGTGAACACCATACTGACGTGTGAACACCATACTGACGTGTGAACACCATACTGAGGTGTGAACACCATACTGAGGTGTGAACACCATACTGAGGTGTGAACACCATACTGAGGTGTGAACACCATACTGACGTGTGAACACCATACTGACGTGTGAACACCATACTGAGGTGTGAACACCATACTGACGTGTGAACACCATACTGAGGTGTGAACACCATACTGAGGTGTGAATACCATACTGAGGTGTGAACACCATACTGACGTGTGAACACCATACTGAGGTTTGAACACCATACTGACGTGTGAACACCATACTGAGGTGTGAACACCATACTTGTGAACACAGTGAAAATACTGAAATGTAAACACAGGGTGAACACCATACTAAAGTGTAAACAACATAATTTTGAACACACGGTGAACACCATCCTGACGTGTGAACAAAATAATTTGAACACATGAACACCATACTTGTGAACACGTGGTGAACATATTCGTCAACACGTGAACACAATACTTGTGAACACATGGTGAACATAATTGCGAACATATAGTGAACACCATACTTGTGAACACATGAACGCCATACTTGTGAACACATATTGAGCACCATACTTGTGAACACATTGAGCACCATACTTGTGAGCACATGAACACCATATTTGTGAACACACATTGAGTACCATGCTCGTGAACACATGAATACCATATTGAAGCGTGAACACCATAATTGTGAACACATGGTGAACATAATTGTGAACACGTGAAAATAATTGTGAACACATGGTGAACACCAAGTGTGTTCTGGCAGAGTTCAGAGACAGAGGTGACATAGAATCTTTATTCATTATAAAAACCAGCCACCAAACTTAACACAACAAAAACAATATATATTACATAGATACTGAGGGATAATAGAGAGGCGAGAATGTTAGCTCAGGTAGAGACAGGCAGGTGTTGACTCCTGCAAGCACAGTAGTGATCCAGAACCAGTGTATGCATGTACTACTTCCCCGAACATATCTCACACTATTGGTACATGCTTTGCTCCGAATGTTTACATACTGATTTACCTTTACTAAATTATATATATATATATATATATATATATATATATATATATATATATATATATATATATATATATATATATATATATATATATATATATATATATATAGCCAGGCGATGAAAACCCTTGGACAGATCTTTCACACGTCTCCTTGCGTCATCAGGCGCTATATAATGTAAGAGCAGCACCAGGTCTATTGAGGGGATGTTTTCTCAGAGGAAAGGTAGCTTGTTGGCACCGGTCTGTCCCAATATATATATATATATATATATATATATATATATATATATATATATATATATATATATATATATATATATATATATGTCGTGCCGAATAGGCAGAACTTGCGATCTTGGCTTAAATAGCAACGCTCATCTTGCCATATAGGACAACTGAAAATTTGTGTATGCAATAATTTCGCCAAAATCATTCTGAACCTAACGAAAAAAATATATTTCACTGTGTTTGTTTAGTATTAAATTATTGTAAACAAATCTAAAATATATTTAGTTGGGTTAGGCTAAAATAAATTGTTCTTGTTATAATAAGGTTAGGTAAGTTTTCTAAGATTCTTTTGGTGCAAAATTATAAATTTTTACATCAACATTAATGAAAAAAATATATCTTTAAACGTATAAGAGAAAATTTTAGAAAGGACTTAATTTTAAATGAGTTCTTGCTAATTGACCAGTTTTTTCATATTCGGCACGACATTATATATATATATATAATTTTTTTTTCTCTCAACAAGTCAACACTTTCACCACACTTACATACAATCAGTGTTCTTGCAGAGGTGCTCAGAATACAACAGTTTAGAAGTATATACGTATAAAGATACACAACATATCCCTCCAAACTGCCAATATCCCAAACCCCTCCTTTAGAATGCAGGCATTGTACTTCCCATTTCCAGGACTCAAGTCCGGCTATATAAAAATAACCGGTTTCCCTGAATCCCTTCACTAAATATTACCCTGCTCACACTCCAACAGATCGTCAGGTCCCAAATACCATTCGTCTCCATTCACTCCTATCGAACACGCTCATGCACGCCTGCTGGAAGTCCAAGCCCCTCGCCCACAAAACCTCCCTTACCCCTTCCTTCCAACCTTTTCGAGGACGACCCCTACCCCGACTTCCTTCTCCTACAGATTTAAATGCTTTCCATGTCATTCTACTTTGATCCATTCTCTCTAAATGACCAAACCACCTCAACAACCCCTCTTCTGCCCTCTGACTAATACTTTTATTAACTCCACACCTTCTCCTAATTTCCACACTCCGAATTTCTGCATAATATTTGCACCACACATTGCCCTTAGACAGGACATCTCCACTGCCTCCAACCGTCTCCTCGCTGCTGCATTTACCACCCAAGCTTTACACCCATATAAGAGTGTTGGTGCTACTATACTTTCATACATTCCCTTCTTTGCCTCCATAGATAACGTTTTTTTGTCTCCACATGTACTTCAACGCACCTCTCACCTTTTTTCCTTCATCAGTTCTATGATTAACCTCATCCTTCATAAATCCATCCGCCGACACATTAACTCCCAAGTATCTGAAAACATTTACTTCTTCCATACTCCTCCTCCCCAATTTGATATCCAATTTTTCTTTATCTAAATCATTTGATACCTTCATCACCTTACTCTTTTCTATGTTCACTTTCAACTTTCTACCTTTACACACACTCCCAAACTCATCCACTAACCTTTGCAATTTTTCTTTAGAATCTCCCATAAGCACAGTATCATCAGCAAAAAGTAACTGTGTCAATTCCCATTTTGTATTTGATTCCCCATAATTTAATCCCACCCCTCTCCCGAACACCCTAGCATTTACTTCTTTTACAACCCCATCTATAAATATATTAAACAACCATGGTGACATTACACATCCCTGTCTAAGACCTACTTTTACCGGGAAGTAGTCTCCCTCTCTTCTACACACCCTAACCTGAGCCTCACTATCCTCATAAAAACTCTTTACAGCATTTAGTAACTTACCACTTATTCCATATACTTGCAACATCTGCCACATTGCTCCCATATCCACTCTATCATATGCCTTTTCTAAATCCATAAATGCACTAAAAACTTCCCTACCTTTATCTAAATACTGTTCACATATATGCTTCAATGTAAACACTTGATCTACACATCCCCTACCCACTCTGAAGCCTCCCTGCTCATCCGCAATCCTACATTCTGTCTTACCTCTAATTCTTTCAATAATAACTCTACCGTACGCTTTTCCTGGTATACTCAATAAACTTATTCCTCTTTTATTTTTACAATATCTTTTGTCCCCCTTCCCTTTATATAAAGGGACTATACATGCTCTCCGCCAATCCCTAGGTACCTTCCCCTCTTTCATACATTTATTAAACAAAAGTGCCAACCACTCCAACACTATATCCCCCCCTGCTTTTAACATTTTTGTCATGATCCCATCAGTTCCAGCTGCTTTACCCCCTTTCATTCTACATAATGCCTCACGTACCTCCCCCACACTTACATTCTGCTCTTCTTCACTCCTCCCTGGCCAGTGCATGAAATTACCGCCTCCCTTTCTTCCTCAACATTTAAAAGTTCCTCAAAATATTCTCGCCATCTACCTAATACCCCCCTCTCCCCATCTACTAATTCCCCTACTCTGTTTTTAACTGACAAATCCATATGTTCTCTAGGCTTTCTTAACTTGTTTAACTCCAAATTTTTTTCTTATTTTCATTAAAATTTCTTGACAGTGGCTCTCCCACTCTATCATCTGCTCTCCTTTTGCACTCTCTCACCACTCTCTTCACCTTTCTTTTACTCTCCATATACTCTACTCTTCTTATAACACTTGTGCTTTGTAAAAACCTCTCATAAGCTAACTTTTTCTCTTTTATCACACCCTTTACTTCATTCCACCAATCACTCCTCTTTCCTCCTGCACCCACCCTCCTATAACCACAAACTTCTGCCCCACATTCTAATACTGCATTTTTAAAACTATTCCAACCTTGTTGTTAGGTAAGACACATATGCAACAGTTAGGTATCTTTATTATGAAACGTTTCGCCTACACAGTAGGCTTCTTCAGTCAAGTACAGAAAAGTTGATAGAAGCAGAAGATACTTGAAGACGATGTAATCAGTCCATCACCCTTAAAGTTTTGAGGTGGTCAGTCCCTCAGTCTGGAGAAGAGCATTGTTCCATAGTATGAAACAATATGGAGAAGAAGTGACAGGATGGAGCTTTTTATAGCGCCAAGAGGTGAGACGTAGGTCACTAGGAGAGGTAACAACTCAGATGTTGAAAGGTCAGGTCCCTCTCAAATCCAGCCGCTGGATTTGAGAGGGACCTGACCTCTCAACATCTGAGTTCTTACCTCTCCTAGTGGCCTACGTCTCACCTCTTGGCGCTATAAAAAGCTCCATCCTGTCACTTCTTCTCCATATTGTTTCATACTATGGAACAATGCTCTTCTCCAGACTGAGGGACTGACCACCTCAAAACTTTAAGGGTGATGGACTGATTACATCGTCTTCACGTATCTTCTGCTTCTATCAACTTTTCTGTACTTGACTGAAGAAGCCTACTGTGTAGGCGAAACGTTTCATAATAAAGATACCTAACTGTTGCATATGTGTCTTACCTAACAACCTGTCGGTATTTTATACCATTTTAATGTTCTATTCCAACCTTCTTCAACCCCCCCCCCCTCACTACTCATCTTTGCACTAGCCCACCTTTCTGCCAATAGGCGCTTATATCTCACCCGAACTTCCTCCTCCCTTAGTTTATACACTTTCGCTTCCCTCCTACTTGTTGTTGCCACCTTCCTCTTCTCCCATCTACCTCTTACTCTAACTGTAGCTACAACTAAATAATGATCCGATATATCAGTTGCCCCTCTGTAAACGTGTACATCCTGGAGCCTACCCATTAACCTTTTATCCACCAATACATAATCTAACAAACTACTTACATTACTTGCTACATCATACTTTGTTTAATATATTTATAGATGGGGTTGTAAGAGAAGTAAATGCGAGGGTCTTGACAAGAGGCGTGGAGTTAAAAGATAAGGAATCACACATAAAGTGGGAGTTGTCACAGTTGCTCTTTGCTGATGACACTGTGCTCTTGGGAGATTCTGAAGAGAAGTTGCAGAGATTGGTGGATGAATTTGGTAGGGTGTGCAAAAGAAAAAAATTAAAAGTGAATACAGGAAAGAGTAAGGTTATGAGGATAAAAATATTAGGTGATGAAAGATTGGATATCAGATTGGAGGGAGAGAGTATGGAGGAGGTGAATGTATTCAGATATTTGGGAGTGGACGTGTCAGCGGATGGGTCTATGAAGGATGAGGTGAATCATAGAATTGATGAGGGGAAAAGGGTGAGTGGTGCACTTAGGAGTCTGTGGAGACAAAGAACTTTGTCCTTGGAGGCAAAGAGGGGAATGTATGAGAGTATAGTTTTACCAACGCTCTTATATGGGTGTGAAGCATGGGTGATGAATGTTGCAGCGAGGAGAAGGCTGGAGGCAGTGGAGATGTCATGTCTGAGGGCTATGTGTGGTGTGAATATAATGCAGAGAATTCGTAGTTTGGAAGTTAGGAGGAGGTGTGGGATTACCAAAACTGTTGTCCAGAGGGCTGAGGAAGGGTTGTTGAGGTGGTTCGGACATGTAAAGAGAATGGAGCGAAACAGAATGACTTCAAGAGTGTATCAGTCTGTAGTAGAAGGAAGGCGGGGTAGGGGTCGGCCTAGGAAAGGTTGGAGGGAGGGGGTAAAGGAGGTTTTGTGTGCAAGGGGCTTGGGCTTCCAGCAGGCGTGCGTGAGCGTGTTTGATAGGAGTGAATGGAGACGAATGGTTTTTAATACTTGACGTGCTGTTGGAGTGTGAGCAAAGTAACATTTATGAAGGGGTTCAGGGAAACCGGCAGGCCGGACTTGAGTCCTGGAGATGGGAAGTACAGTGCTTGCACTCTGAAGGAGGGGTGTTAATGTTGCAGTTTAAAAACTGTAGTGTAAAGCATCCTTCTGGCAAGACAGTGATGGAGTGAATGATGGTGAAAGTTTTTCTTTTTCGGGCCACCCTGCCTTGGTGGGAATCGGCCAGTGTAATAATAATAAAATAATAATAATCATACTTTGTATATTTATTTATCCTCTTTTTCATAAAATATGTATTACTTATTATCGAATCTCTTTCTACACATAGCTCAATTAAAGGCTCCCCATTTACATTTACCCCTGGCACCCCAAATTTACCTACTACCTCCACAACATTTTTACCCACTTTAGCATTGAAATCCCCAACCACCATTACTCTCACACTTGGTTCAAAACTCCCCACGCATTCACTCAACATTTCCCAAAATCTCTCTCTCTCTCTACTCTTCACTTCTCTCTTCTCCAGGTGCATGTACACTTACTATAACCCACTTATCACATCCAACCTTTATTTTACTCCACATAATCCTTGAATTAATACATTTATAGTCCCTCTTTTCCTGCCATATCTTATCCTTCAACATTATTGCTACTCCTTCTTTAGCTCTAACTATATTTGAAACCCCTGACCTCATCCCATTTATTCCTCTCCACTGAAACTCTCCCGCCCCCTTCAGCTTTGTTTCACTTAAAGCCAGGACATCCAGCTTCTTCTCATTCATAACATCCACAATCATGTCTTATCATTTACACAACATCCATGCACATTCAGACTTCCCACTTTGACAATTTTCTTCTTCTTATTCTTTTTAGTAATCTATCCAGGAAAAGGGGTTACTAGCCCATTGTTCCCGGCATTTCAGTTGACTTTTACAACACGGATGGCTTACGGAGGAAAGATTCTTAATCCACTTCCCCATGGATATAAAAGGAAAAGTAATAAGACCAAGAACTATTAAGATAAAATCAAAGAAAACTCAGATGAGTGTGTATAAATAAACGTGTACATGTATGTGTAGTGTGACCTAAGTGTAAGTAGAAGTAGCAAGACGTACCTGTAATCTTGCATATTTATGAGACAGACAAAAAACACCAGCAATCCTACCATCATGTAAAACAATTACAGGCTTTTGTTTTACACTCACTTGGCAGGACGGTAGTACCTCCCTGGGCGGTTGCTGTCTACCAACCTACTACCTATAATATGTATATATATTATATATATATATATATATATGTATATATATTATATATATATATATGTATATATATTCGTGCCGAATAGGCAGAACTTGCGATCTTGGCTTAAATAGCAACGTTCATCTTGCCATATAGGACAAGCGAAAGTTTGTGTATGCAATAATTTCACCAAAAACATTCTGAACCTAACGAAAAAAAATTATTTCAATGTGTTTGTTTAGTATTAAATTATTGTAAACAAATCTAAAATATATTTAGTTGGGTTAAGCTAAAATAAATTGTTTTTGTTATAATAAGGTTAGGTAAGTTTTCTAAGATTCTTTTGGAGCAAAATTAAAAATTTGTACATTAACATTAATGAAAAAAATATATCTTTAAACGTATAAGAGAAAATTTTAGAAAGGGCTTAATTTTAAATGAGTTCTTGCTAATTGACCAGTTTTACATATTCGGCACGACATATATATATATATATATATATATATATATATATATATATATATATTAAAGGTACCACCTCTAGAACTTTACTGGAGACCCTCATCCTCAGAGAACACAATAAACGTGTGTGCGCGCGTACGAGCACACAGACTTTTCTTGAAGCTTCCCCATAACATCGCTGTCATAGAAAACGAGGTGCGGAGAACAAGCGTGAAATACTGCAACAACGAGCTGATGTGATTAATTACTGGCAATTGCACTTGATGAGAGCACAATTAAAGTTCCAATTACTTCCCACTAATCGTCTGAATAAACGATAACAAGAACAGTGGTTCGTAATATATTTCTCTCGGACACAGCAGCCCGTCAGTACTGTATAAAACGGTCCCATGTGTAAAGTAACTGTCGAGGTGTTGACACAGCTCTCTCTCTCTCTCTCTCTCTCTCTCTCTCTCTCTCTCTCTCTCTCTCTCTCTCTCTCTCTCTCTCTCTCTCTCTCTCTCTCTCTCTCTTCTTGGACGGTTATATCAGATATATAAGAAATGATAAAGAAGGGAAGGAAATCATAGGAGTGTAACAGCGGCAGTGAGAGTGTAATTGTCTTGTACTACGCTCGTTCAACCAGTCATCTCTGTACTTATCCCGAATTTGACGGTTTATTTTTTCCCCGCAATCATATTAAGTAGCATCGAGAAGTTTGTTTTAGAGAGCGAGTGGGTGAAGGGGAGGGGTAGGGGAAGGGGAAGGGGCAGAGAAGGGGAAGTGGAAGGGGCAGGGGAGGGGAAGAGGCAGGGGAGGGGACAGAGAAGTAGGGCATGTTGATGGGGAGGGAGTGGTTTGTAAGAATATTATAATAAGGAACACTGCAGCAGGCCCATGCAAGGCAGGTCCATGTCATCCCTTGGCTGGTGGTTAACGCTCTCGCTTCACACGGCGAGGGCCTGGGTTCGATTCCCAGCCAGAGTAGAAACATTGGACGTGTTTCTTTCCACCTGTTGTCTATGTTCCCCATCAGTAAAATGGGTACCTGGGTGTTAGTCGACTGATGTGGGTCGCATCCTGGGACACTGACCTAAGGAGGCCTGGTCACAGACCGGGCCGCGGGGGCGTTGACCCCCGGAACTCTCTCCAGATAAACCTCCAGAAACCTCCAGATCCAGATAATGACCCACCTAGTCAGGTCACATCCACTGAAGGAAGCAGCACGGCATCAGACCTAGTAACACAAGCTAGTCAGGTCCAACTCACACCCACCCACACCCACTCATGTATTTATGTAGGGGATGATGATAGAGCTGAGTGGTATTTTGGGGGATGATGATGGAGAGGGTAGTGGTGTCCGGAGGATGATGAGTGGGGGAGTGGTGTCCGAAGAATGATGATGGGGGAAGTGGTGTTCGGGGAATGATGATGGCGTGGTGTTCGAAGAGTGATGATAGGGGTAGTGTTCGAAGAGGGATGATGGGGGGTGGTGGTCGAAGAATGAATGGGGAGGTCGACGGTGTCCGAATGATGATGATTGGATGTCGGTAATCACGAACGACATTAACACATCTCTAGCATACCACTAATACATTACTATCACTACTCGCAACGCTGTCATACTAACAATACCACTAACGTGATAATATTATCTAATTAACATACAAGCAGGCTAAAATTATATAAATACTAGTTAGTTAACGCTGCTAAAACACTGCCTAACAACACTCGTATATCACTAACATACTCATATCACTAATATATATAACTAACATTATACCTGTTTCTAATGTATTACTAACCGATCGCTACTCTGTCGCTAACATTCACTAACCAATCATTAACAAATGGCTAGTTCATCATAAATATCTCTAATGCATCTTGTATGTGTATAAATGACATATCAGTAACCACTAACTTGTCACTAAACTATCACTAACGCATCTCAAACGTATCATAAATGCATCACAGTCATTAACGCATCATTAACGTAGCATTAACATATCACTAACGTATCACTCGCGTATCACTAACGTATCACAAAAACATTACTAACCCATCACTGCGACGCGTTAGTGATGTTTAGTGATACGTTATTCTCTCCAATCAGGGCGGTCTGATTCACATGAATTGTCCGTCGTGCATTTTTGCATCCTTGAGACCTCTCTCCCTGCTTTGGTTGCTGCATTGTAACATTGCACAGCTCCTGATGACGCACTGAGAACTGTGAAAGTACATGAGCTAAAGATTCGCCCCCCCCCCTCCGTGGCTTGTCTTGCATAGTTAAGATCGCCCGTCTACGTACATATGCATATACATATATATCGCGGCCTCGCGTCTATGGCTGACCTGCAAGGCTACTACAGGCTCAGGCTTATAGGTGGCCTGTAGTTAGTCGTGGCCTGCCATGACTAACTGATCTATATTACATGTGGTATATCGCTGGGTTACTGCGAATCTTAGGCCTATAGCTGGCTTGTCAGTGTGGTTTTGACGACCAGGTCGGCATCAACATTTTTAGTGTACAACCTTCTTTCACCTTTCTGTACAAACAGCGAGCCGAGACTGGGTGAGAAAAGACCGGAAATGCGGAAGTAGAGGGCAAGACGGTTACGAACCAAAGGCTCCCATCGTATATTTAAAAAGCGCTTCCTCCAATCATCTTTACTAATAGGTGATTTCCTGGATCGGCAGGAAAATCCTTCGAAAATACGTCGCGTCTAGCAATGCGACCAATGGAAGGATACGTGTTTATGAAAGGCCGTCCTAGACTGCAGTAATTGGCGGGTGCCTGTGAGATCGTCAGCCACATTCCATTAATTTAAAGTGTTTATTATGATTGAGTCTCTTCATTAATGACCCGATTGGGTGGTAGTTATGGTTTTGTGGCGACCGGCGAAATATTGCACTCAAGGAAGGGTTCCGTTCTGGAATTGCCAAAGTAAATGTCGCTTTGTTACGAGCGTTTGTACTCGCTGATGGCAGGTAATCATCATTCAGTAAGAAGATATTATTGCTGCTGCCTTAATACACGAACACAAACAGAGGAAAACCAAAATGGCATGTACACTATCTGAGAACAGAGAAGCTAATCTGTTGTCACACTGAACTTGACTTTAAGTAACACTTAATTTTGTTCAAATAAGTTCTTTATTGTTACACTGTTACATGAACTTTTTGTTAGTACTTAATACCGAATAATAACGGCAGCACAAATTAATAATAAAAATAAATTATTATTGTACTTTCACTGCTACTACTAATAAAAGTAAGTTACACTAGCCAACTACATACAAGTTTTTATCATGTCAAAAAGCAAATTTGTTGCTTGTTTGCTGACTTTGATGCGCTGGTCTTGAAGCTGAGCTCACCTAGTCTTTCTCTCAGGATTTTGTTTCAAATCTTATGATTAATATTTCGGCTATTTAACGTTGAAGAACCGCAGGATATATGTTAATTTAGTGCGTTGCAGATTATGAAGAAAGTTTATCTTACTAAATTCAAATTCAATGTATATGTATATGCATAAAAATGCTAACAGGAATTTCCGTGTAGTCATACGAACATATTTGCATCATAGTTTTCAGGCTTTTTTGTTTGTATTCATTATCGGTGTCCTGCATCAGTGTCCAGCAGTACTCGGCCATCCCATTGTTCCACAGGTTTTCGTGATACGTCTTCTCCAAGATAGTCATGTCTTGTAAAATCGTTCACCAGAATCTGTACTTGTTGGAGCAAAACTAAATTTATATCTGAATTTCATCGTCCCAAAATTTAGAACCGTGTGTTTGTAAACGTTAACCGAAACCACTGTTTCGGCTGACGTTTAATATTTTCCTTAGAAATTGTTAAAAACGGTACCAACATTATACTCGTATGTCATGCATATGTGTGACGCATTTACGAAACCAAAACAAAAAGAAAAAACACTGTCTCTAGGACGTGTAGACAGTGCAGACAACATTACCAAAACATTGTGTCCACAAAGTCTTTGTCGGATTTCAAACATTTAATACAAAAAAAAAACAGCTCATGGAAACTAAAAAAAAAAATGAAAAAATATATCGAGTGGAGTTAACCACTACATAGAAAGTCACCATCTCTTTTCTCAGAAACAATTTGGGTTTAGAGATAGCAGATTCACCCTACAAGCTATTAATATATTCGATGCTGTGTCTAACATCCAGAAACAGCGACACGTGACTCTGATAGTAACGAGAGAAGTAAACACAACTTTCAGCAGTATTTAACATAATGGGCAGTTATTTATACTTTCTACTTTCTAAACACCTGATTACAAGTGTATTTTTTATGATGGATTAGATGCTTTACAAACAGAAAAGTTAACCCTTAATTTATCGCTAAAATAGCAGAAACATTTACACAAACAACTGGAGCTAAAATATCCTTCTTAATTCCAGTAAGATTTAAACACATTTGTAAACAACTTTCCTCTACCAATCCATTGCCCAATTTGTAAACCTACGTGTAATCCATGTAATGACATCTAAACCAGCTGATGTCAACCATTGTTGAAACAAGTAATAAAGGAAATCAAATTAAATCATTAACGTTAACATGAATTATTTAATTTATATGGTGTAGGCTTGATCCTCCGTCTGCTGAGCGCGAGACAGACGCGATTCCTATTTGTACTCTTCTGTATGTCCAAAGCAAATCAAAGAGGACCTAGTACAAACTGAAAAATTTCAAGGAAATGGAGAATAATAACTAAGGATGACTGAAGAGGAAAGAGGAATTACAATGAGAGAGAGAGAGAGACAAAGAGACATCACAGGATCAAGCACAATTCTTGGCAATGAGAGAAATCCCTAACTAATACAAAACACCAGAAACAGCCTGGCTAATCGCTACCGGTTTAGATCAGCTGCACCAAGAGCTAGTAAGGATACGTAGCTCTGAGAGTTGTTGCAAATACGAACCTCCGAGAAAGAATAAAGATGTTGAATTTAGTAAGACACTGATTGCAGAGGACTATTGGTACAACGTTTCACTACAGATTGACTTTGTCAAGTACATAAAATTCAACATGAAAATTGCCCTTTGTATAGTACATAAAAGCCGGATTGTCAGGTACTGAGCGGATGAGGTCCGAGAAGATTTCTTTCCAGTCACTGCCTTACTGTATGCTCTTCCTAATTCCTCCGGTCCGGTGGATCTACGATACACAGACTTCACTGTCGAACCTGTAAATAGAAGACATAACCAGCTTAGGAAGAAACAGCTTGAGAAAATGAAAAATATTTATCCCAGATAAAGAAAATCCATTCACGATAGAAAACACTACAAACTATGAAATAAAGGAACCTCCCTATAGAACCCGCAGACTATCCATGCAACAAAAAGTTAGAAGATATATCCACAAGCGAGAATAGCCGTCACCAGCTATTCTGGATAACCTACCTCATGCAGCCGAACCTGCATGAATACATGAATAATATATACACATATATTATATATATTATTCATAGATTCATGCATGTTTTCAAATGATGAAAGGATACATATCTTCGTTCTGTGTCTGGCTGCTCATAAGGTAGGTTATCCAGATTAGCTGGTGACTGCTATTATCCGTTGTTGATATCTTCTAAATTTTTGTTGCAGGGATAGTTTGCAGGTTCTAAAGGAAAGTTCCTTTATTCCATAGTTTGTAGTGTTTTCTATCGTGAATGGGTCTTCTTCACGTGGGATACAGAGTTGTTTCGTTTTCTCAAGCTTTTTCTTCCTAAGCTGGTGTGGTCTTGTATTTACAGGTTCGACAGTGTGGTCCGTGTACCATAGATCCACCGGTCCGGGGGAGTTGCAAAGCGCCTCCAGTAGACTTAAGACATTGATTAGAAAGGAATTTTATAGACCGTTCATTTTAATGCTAGAGGGAAATTTTTGGGTTGAAGTAAAGGAAAGCTTTGACATTATAAATTCGAAGTTCTTCCGTACTTGGACGAACTTAAGCCTCCAGGGAAGACTCTCTCCACTAATGATGTAAACATTGTCGTTAACAGCTGCAATACCTTCAAGTCATTTGTAAACATGAGGTTTCAGGAAGACACCAAGGTGGTTGCTTGCATTCACAAGATTCCTTGTGCCGACTCTAATATTACATTGTGAAAATTAAATTATTTTAAACATTGACTGCACCTATGATACTTTCTACGTTCTGGGAATAATAATGCAGTGTTTTGACACACAACTAGAGTAAATCACTCAGTTTCAGTGGCATGAAGTGTTGATTGGATACAGCACGCAGAAGAGGAAGGTAAGTGAATTTGTTATGGTTAGAAGTATACAAGTATACTGTACTTAGAACGCTTTTATTAGTATGGAGGGCAGTTGCGCAAAGCTGACAGGTGGGGAAAAAACTTAACTACAACAACTTCTTCATTTAATAGAATGAAGAAGTCGATTCAACAGACGAAATGTCTTAGTGAAGTTCCTCTCTGCAGCTGTCTGTTTTTCCTTCGCCATGACTAGTAGTATTTCTAATATCAATATCTTCAACAAGAATGTCGAGCCTTGCTGAAATACCTTTATACCTTGTGTTTAAAAAACAATGGAGTGGTGACCCGTCTGTTGTTGCCGGGTAGACAACCAACAGTGCTCCTTGTTCTTATGCACCTCTCCTGTCTGCGTTTATAAAGTCCAACAACGTACTGTTAAAATTATCGCCTGATATATATTTCCATCTCCCCGTGGCTTGTCTTGCGTTGTTAAGATCGCCTGTCTGCGAGTGCATTGTATTGCATCTTTTAACGCTTGTCCGCGATTATTGCACTAAGCCTTTCATGATGCAGTTGCAAACACTTCTTCAGAAGCAATGCAAGGAGAAGAACGGAATCCAGTAGAACCTGGATGGACTCTCATGACACACCAGCTTGAGCTCTCTCGAATTCCATTCTTCTCACTGCATTGCTCCTGAAAGAGCTTTTGCAACTGCAATGCAAAAGGCATTTTTAATTGAAACTTTTGCTACAATTACATTTTATGGGAAAAAGGAGGCCAGATTGTATTCTTTTACTTCAAGTAGTAAACCTTAGCTAAACCTTAGGTCATTTTTTTCTAAAAATTAAGATGTGTCAGATAATGCTTGAAAAAATATTCGGCAAGAAGTACGTTGCTATTTAAGCCAAAATCGCAAGTTCTACTTATTTCGCACGACATATATATATATATATATATATATATATATATATATATATATATATATATATATATATATATATATATATATATATATATATATACACTAGTTCAGTGTGTATCGCAAGCCTACTAACATCTGCTTACACAAAAATTACTATTCGAATCTTTGAAATTGCTTCTAACTTGCTATATCCACGGATATTTATTGATAAATCTTTTAACTCTACAAGACAGAGCCTAATACTGAATATAAAGTTGAGAATTTGTTGGTTTTACCATATAATGAAAATCTCAACTCCCACAAGTTCTTGTATTCTTTAATATTAAAGTTGCTTTTAAATATAACAGTACTGTCAAACAAAAAATTATTAAATATTCTCCTAAGGAATCTTAGGGTCGTGTATATTCCATCCCTTGTGAAAGTTGTGATTTAAGACAAACTGGCAAATCTCTTGAGACCAGAGTTAAACAACATAAATATACAATAACTACTGAACAAAGAGTCCAGTGTTTTGTTCATTCACGTGAGAGACAATAGCCACTTTGTAGATTGGATTAATTCCAAAGAATTACTTCCCTGTAATTCTACAGTTTAACGGAATATTATGGAATCATATCTTATTACGCATGATGCACAACATATTTCCCCTCAAGGAAGGTTCCTTGATGTTGGTGAGGGGCTCTTGATTTAGGGAATTGGATCTCTGCTCCAGTTCCCCGAATTAAGCCTGAATGCCTTCCACATCCCCCCCCCCAGGCGCTGTATAATCCTCCGGGTTTAGCGCTTCCCCTTGATTATAATAATAATGCACAACATATTTGAAATTTGACTAATGGTATCTATAAGTTCTTTGTCCTACTAGCAGGTGTTGGACAAATGTATGTGCAGGAGGGGTTTGTATCATGTGTTGTCACTTTCCCTGAGGTGTCACCTCTGTGATTAACATTTCCCCTCAAGGAAGGTTCCTTGATGTTGGTGAGGGGCTCTTGATTTAGGTAATTGGATCTGTGCACCAGTTCCCCGAATTAAGCCTGAATGCCTTCCACATCCCCCCCCCAGGCGCTGTATAATCCTCCGGGTTTAGCGCTTCCCCTTGATTATAATAATAATGTGATTAACATTTAAAAATGTGCATCTCTTGCCTCTTCTTCCAATTTTTCTGACGATATGTATATAAGCACATAAAAGCACTCGGGTATTATTTCCTGTTTTCACTGCGGTATTTTAACATATTTGCGATCACTCTTTTACTGTGATTTATATATATATTATATATTATATATATATATATATATATATATATATATATATATATATATATATATATATATATATATATATATATATATATATATATATATATATATATATATATATATATATATATATATAATATTTGTGCAGGTTAGTTTGTATTATTGGAATGCAAATCTATTATGTATGTAACCTTGAATTCTATTTTGAATTTGATTTTGCTACTTTAGATGAACGGAGATGCTACATCAAGATCTGCGGTAATTAGATGGTAATTCATCATATGTAACCCAAACGCCTCATGGCAGGCTAAAGCCACCCCTGTGTCTTCTAGACACAAGATTTAGAGTCGCTGCAGCACACATAATTAAAAACCAGGCGAGTCTCTGCGTAACCTCAAATATGGTCACTTTAATATTTATACTTGATTCAGGCCAATGTTAAGGGTTATTATGAGAAATTTATGAGAGCAAATTACTGGCTGGGTGATGGATCATACGGCGGTGAGGCAGACATCACAGCGGGTGTCATTGTTGATGTTCTATCACCCCTACCCCTACCACGGTACCTCAGCTACGCTTCACCCGCCCCCCCCAGCCTGGCTTCACCCACCCGCCCCCCAGCCTGGCTTCACCCACCCGCCCCCCAGCCTGGCTTCACCCGCCCGCCCCCCAGCCTGGCTTCACCCACCCGCCCCCCAGCCTGGCTTCACCCGCCCGCCTCCCAGCCTGGCTTCACCCACCCGCCCCCCAGCCTGGCTTCACCCGCCCGTCCCCCCAGGCTGGCTTCTCCCACCCGCCCCCCAGCCTGGCTTCACCCACCCGCCCCCCAGCCTGGCTTCACCCGCCCGCCTCCCAGCCTGGCTTCCCCCACCCGCCCCCCAGCCTGGCTTCACCCGCCCGTCCCCCCAGGCTGGCTTCTCCCACCCGCCCCCCAGCCTGGCTTCACCCACCCGCCCCCCAGCCTGGCTTTACCCACCCGCCCTCCAGCCTGGCTTCACCCACCCGCCCCCCAGCCTGGCTTAACCCACCCGCCCCCCAGCCTGGCTTCACCCACCCGCCCCCAGCCTGGCTTCACCCACCCGCCCCCTAGCCTGGCTTCACCCACCCGCCCCCCAGCCTGGCTTCACCCACCCGCCCCCCAGATTGGCTTCACCCCCCCCCCCCAGCCTGGCTTCACCCACCCGCCCCCCAGCCCTCCATAAGCCCGGCCTCGCCCACCTTCCATAAGCTCGGTCTCGCCCACTCCCCCCGGCCTCGTTCACCGCCATCTGCCCTCACAAGCCTTCCCCCACCATCTCCCTCCCCCGCCCTTCAAAACCCCCACCTCCCACCGCCCTCATTTGAACCCCTCGAATTCTTCCCCACCCCAGCCTTCGTGCTCCCCATCCCCCTTATTTCCCCACCCCGACATCTCCTCGCTTCCCCCTTCCTATCCCTTCCTTCCCTCTTTACCCTTTCTCGCCTCATTCCCCCTTCTCGGCCTTCCCCCACCCCTCCAATGCCCTTCCCACACCCCCTGCACCTCCCGTCCCCTCCTCCACCCCTCCCCTCCCAGGGCTATCCTTCTCACGGCCTTGCCTTCCCCCACTATTGCCTCTCTGCTGTCTCTCACTCCCTACCCATCTCTCTCTCTGCCCTTTCTCATTCCCCTGCCCACTCTCACTCTCCTGCCCCTGCCCTCTCTCACTCCCGTCCCCCTGCCGTCTCTCATTTCCGTGCCCCTGCCCTTTCTAGCTCCCTAGCCCTTTCCCTCTCCCATCCCCTGTTGTCTCTCCCCAGCCTCTGCCCTCTCTCACTCCCCTGTCCCTACCCTGTCTCACTCCCCTGCCCTCTCTCATTCCCCAGCCCCTCCCCTCTCTTACTCCCCAGCCCCTGCCCTCTCTCACTCCCTAGATCCTACCCTCTCACTCTTTAGCCCATGCCATCTCTCACTCCCGTGACCCTGCCCTCTCTCACTCCCCAGCCCCTGCCCCATCTCGCTCCCCAGCCATTTCCCTCTCTCCCAGCCCCCTGCTCTCTCTCACTCCCAGCTCCTGCACTCACTCCCCTACCCCTGCCATCTCTCACTCCCCTGCCCTCTCTCATTCCCCTGCCCCTGCCCTCCCTCAATTGCTCTCCCTTCACTTACTCATCCCCGCCCAGTCAAGGGTCGTTGACTTGTATTCCCAGTGACTCACTAGTCAGGGAGGCAGTGAATAAGGAAGCAAAGACTCTTCCTCATTCACTGCCGGGTAAGAGCTCACACATTGAGTGTCCGGGGTTCGATCCCCGGCACGTGTGTTAACGTTTGGCATATTTCTTTACACCACCTGCCCCTGTTCACCTAGCAGCAAGTTAGGTACCTGGGTGTTAGTCGACTGGTGTGGGTGGCATCCCGGGGGGGATAACATGCCTTAGACAGGGCTGGGCTTTGAAATGAACTGAGGTAGGATAACAGCTCTTGGCCTGTAAAACTGAGTTGTGTAAAAGAGAGAAAGAGAACCAAGGAGAACATTGTCTCCGGCTTTCTGAGATGACAGTTCAGAGTTACACAGTTATAACACTGACAGTTCAGGGGTACAGAGTTATAACACTGACACTTCAGGGGTACAGAGTTATAACACTGACAGTTCAGGGGTACAGAGTTATAACACTGGCAGTTCAGGGTTACACAGTTATAACACTGACAGTTCAGGGTTACACAGTTATAACACTGACAGTTCAGGGTTACACAGTTATAACACTGACAGTTCAGGGTTACACAATTATAGCACTGACAGTTCAGGGTTACACATTTATAGCACTGACAGTTCAGGGGTACAGAGTTATAACACTGACAGTTCAGGGTTACACAGTTATAGCACTGACAGTTCAGGGGTACAGAGTTATAACACTGACAGTTCAGGGGTACACAGTTATAACACTGACAGTTCAGATCTAACTTAGTGACTGCATAAATAAAGTGAATACATTAAAAATGAGGTGAAAAAAGAATTAATTTAAATAAAAATATTAACGAATGCGATAAATTCTTGAGGTTCGTTAAGTTTAACGAACAAGATAACTCAACTTGATAAAGAAGTATTGATCACGCTTATAGCAAGAAAAAGAGTATAATCGACACGTATGATTTTCTTCTCTAACATTCCTCCCTCCGCGCGTACGCGCGCGCACACACACACACACACACACACACACACACACACACACACACACACACACACACACACACACACACACACACACACACACACACACACACACACGATAAGGCTCTTGAAACCGGAAAAGAGGACCTAGTGGCCACCAGCGAAGAGGCGGGGATAGGAGCTATGTATCGACTTTAGCGAGCACATTCGGTGAGCAGGCGTGATGGAGCTCTAGAGGTTAGTAATACGAAAATGATGAGGCATGATCGGGCACAGGAGGCCAGATGCAATATTCCCAGCAGGATACCAAGTACCGATGGAAAAAAGGCGAAACGGGTGGGTGGGAAGAGATGCACTTGTAATCAGAAGCCGGGAGAGGCGAGGAAGGATGGGCAGCAAGCACAATCAAGATTGGGGGACCTAAAGTAGTAGTAACCTTCAGTTACTACCAAACAGCAGGAGACGATGACAGTAAATTACAATGAGTTAGATGAGGAAGTGACGGAGGTAAATTCAGTAGTATCCAGTAGTAGGTGAAATAAGGTATAGGAGGCCAAAAACCAGCAATAATAGTGGAAGTAGAAGATGGAGAAGAGAAACTTCTTCCGCAAGATAAACCGGTGTTTACACACACACATGAATAAGCACACGTGTGGCAGATGATCCAGGTGAGAAATGATTTACAGGGACTTTAGGAAGAGGTTTTTCCCCTCTCATTATGGTGGTAGAGAGCACCATACACAGTTGCAAGAGTAGAATTGGTAAATCACTGGAGGACAGTAATCAGTAAATCATGTCACTATAAGAACTAAAAGAACGGGGCCTTCAAACTTAAGCTAGTTAACGTATACATACACAGACACAAACAAAAAAGATACACACACACACACACACACACACACAGCTGTATGACAGTGTCAGAAATAACGTAGAAAATGTTGAGCATACTTTATCTCTACTATGAGTAAGCATCGACACATTAAGGTTGCTATATGTACTGAAAGCGCTGGTAATGGTAACATAAAAGGTACTCGAGTGGATACAAGAATACTAAGTAACTAGCAGAGGGCACTGGTAAGGTGGTGTGGGCACAGGTGGCGATTGGAGAACCCCCAGGGATCACTGTTTGGACCCCTGCTGTTGTTGAGAGAGGTAAATGAATTGGCCAAGGAAATTGAATCCTATGTATCACTGTGAAATTAATGAGGAGCATAACATCCTGAGAGGACAAGTATAGACTCCAATAAGACTAACGGGCTACAAACATGGTCAAGGTTGCTACTTGAATTCAGTACTAAGGCACAGGCATGGTACTCAGGCATGGAATATTGTATAATCAGGGAGGAGAAATGCTGCAGACAACATGCAAAATAAGAGATCTGGATTTAAACATTGCAGAAAAACATATTAGAAGTTCACTTTATAAGCTGCATAACTTCAGCGACATGTGCAAAACTAGCTAACGTCATAAGAGACTGGGACCGGAAGTGAGAGAAATGGACTACGTAGAGATAATTAAGGAACTCAACGGAAGAGAGGAGGAACAAAATACACTTGATCATGATACATAGAGAAATCGAAGGATTGGATAGAGCTGATAAAGACAAACTGTTTGAAATAGGAGGAGGAGACAGGAAAATATAGAATTCAGCTAAAGACACAGTTAATTTATAAAGATAAGATTTCGTTCGGATTTTTAACCCCGGAGGGTTAGCCACCCAGGATAACCCAAGAAAGTCAGTTCGTCATCGAGGACTGTCTAACTTATTTCCATTGGGGTCCTTAATCTTGTCCCCCAGGATGCGACCCACACCAGTCGACTAACACCCAGGTACCTATTTGCTGCTAGGTGAACAGGACAATAGGTGTAAGGAAACGTGTCGAAATGTTTCCACCCGCCGGGAATCGAACCCGGGCCCTCCGTGTGTGAAGCGGGAGCTTTAGCCACCAGGCCACCGGGCATCTTGTCAGTATTAAGGTGGTATGAAACAGCTTGCATGATATAAAGGTGTGGTGAGACGAGCACTATCAAAAGAAGACATGATCGGTCTATGGTGGTGGGAATAAATAAAATCGGTCAATAAGTATAAAGACGATGGGCCAGTAGCTATGAATCTTACTCTGAAAATACAACTTGGTGAGTGTGCACACACACACACACACACACACACACACACACACAGCACAAGCACGTCTTGCCTGACCACCGTCTAATGTTTACAAATGGTCAGAAATGTGCCAATATGCCTTGGGCAGGAAATTAGCTTCAAATTTATCCGCGAGGACGCCTCGTTGTTCGCCCAGGCTGGGAGCAGGAAGGTTTAGCTTCGCTTTTGGTATAAAATATAGAGAGCTAGGCCGCTCTAGCTTTAAGATATATGGAAAGCACGCACACTGTATTTGCTTGTCGTTGACAGCTATGAAAAATTCTATGGTTCTGTTCAATAGCTTTTGACTCAGAGTGCAGAGTTAGTGTATCGTGAACACTTTGTTTTCTACGAATGTAAAATAGATGAGATCACAGTCGTCAGCCGTTGTCGAACTGGTTTCATGGGGGTTTCTCCACCCCGGTCCTTATAAAGTGAGGTCTCCTCGAAGTGGTTTCAGGTGGGTTCCCCCCGGTCCTTACAAAGTGAGGTCTCGCCAAAGTGGTTTCAGGTGGGTTCCCCCCCGGTCCTTACAAAGTGAGGTCTCCTCAAAGTGGTTTCAGGTGGGTTCCCCCCCCCGTCCTTACAAAGTGAGGTCTCCTCAAAGTGGTTTCAGGTGGGTTCCCCCCCGGTCCTTACAAAGTGAGGTCTCCTCAAAGTGGTTTCAGGTGGGTTCCCCCCCCCGTCCTTACAAAGTGAGGTCTACTCAAAGTGGTTTCAGGTGGGTTCCCCCCCGGTCCTTACAAAGTGAGGTCTCCTCAAAGTGGTTTCAGGTGGGTTCCCCCCCCCGTCCTTACAAAGTGAGGTCTCGCCAAAGTGGTTTCAGGTGGGTTCCCCCCCGGTCCTTACAAAGTGAGGTCTCCTCAAAGTGGTTTCAGGTGGGTTCCCCCCCCGGTCCTTACAAAGTGAGGTCTACTCAAAGTGGTTTCAGGTGGGTTTCTCCACTCCGGTCCTTACAAAGTGAGGTCTCCTCAAAGTGGTTTCAGGTGGGTGAGGTCTCCTCAAAGTGGTTTCAGGTGGGTTTCTCCACTCCGGTCCTTACAAAGTGAGGTCATCCTCGAAGTTGTTTCGGGTGGGTCTCCCCCCCCCCCAAAAAAAAGTATTAAAAGTTAAAAAAAAAAAAAAAAAGGCCTCTGGCTTCAGTTATGGAAATACTTCTTGGTTTCGTCGCTTTTTAATGTCGAAGTAGAAATCAAAATTTGCATTCTCATAACTACAGACTTACATCCTGTAAAACTTTTGTGTTCTTTCTATTTCATTCGCATATTAAAGAACACTTTGTTGCTTCATTTTTGTTGTTGTTAAGCGTGTGAACGGTCAACTTCTGATCACAGTTAACACTATACATTGTTACCTTCAAACAAATTAAAATTCGTTAAGATCGAATGGTTTGAAGGTCACGTGACTCGGTGTCCGCAAGAATTCGTTACTCGCGTCAGTTTTATCATTAATTAAAATATACGAAAGAAAGTATTTGAGAAGGTTCAGGAAAGATTGCAAGATATGTGTTAACAGGATTTGTAGGGGTTTAAAAATCCAGCAGAACAATAAATCCAAGTTACTAAGTTAATCACATAGAAGATCATAAGAGTTAATAGAGTTGGCAAGGATTATTTCTTGGGTAACATTGAAAATGGGTTGGGAGAATATATTGTGATTCTACCAACATTATTGTAAATATTTATGTTGGTGAGCTTGGGTTTGAGAAGGACTTGCCAAGTATGGGCCAATAGGCTTAGTGCAGTGTTACTCCTCTCGTCTGTTCTTAAGAATGCAAAACTAGATAAAGATTAGCGCCTCCAAGAGGACATACAAGACGACACAGTTCTAAATTACGAAAAAAATTGAAAGATAATGAAAGTAGTTTTGTTCAGTGAACTGATCAATTTAATTAGTTAAGAGGAGAAAATAAAGGGTAAAATCGCTGTGAATTTAAGATAAACATGAAGAATTATTGAAAGCGGGACAATATCAGTAGGAAAAGAGGAAACGTTAAAACCACACATTAAATTATACAAAAATACACAAGAGTTCCTCTACAAGGTATCCTGCACTTCTGTCAAGATTGATGGACTGAACGCATCGACTCCAGACTGAGCGACTGATTACCTCAAACTCCTCTTCTTATTCCACCTTTTTCTGCATTGAACTGAAGAAGTCACTGTGGGTAGAAACGTTTCCAGAACAAAGATACGCAAATGTTGCAAAAGTGTCTCATTTATCAAGGTGTCCTCAAGCTGAAGTAATGTAATGTTCCTTTTCTTTCTTTGACTCAATTGTACGTTCAGTTTTCACTCGTCCTTGATCAATGTCTTAGCCACTGAGAAAAAAAAGAGCTATTTCACAAAACCAACAAAACAAGAAGCTATAGTTGAGAATAACTAAAGATGGTATACCTTAAACTTGTATTTACTCCTCTAATTACATATACGTAATCAAAAAAAGAACACACTTATTTTCTTATACACACACATTACCATCACTCCATCTAAGAACTCTAGTAACTACACACACAACTAGTAACTAACCATGCACACGCTCGCACACAAGCACGTTCGCCGTGGTGGGAAAGGCGGGCGCTTAATTCAGTCTTGGTATTGCAGAGTAATGAAAACAGGTGAAGTGTGTGTGAAGAGCGGACACGGGATACAGTGTGAGAGTGGGAGAGATGTTGCAAGCAACGGGTAAGGAGAAAGATCTGGATTTAAATACTGCAAAAGAAGCTAATTGCCAGAAATAGACACGATGCTGTGAACACTAACTCCAAGGCCGAGGGACTGATTACCTCATCTTTTGTATATAGTTCTACTGTCTTCCTATTATGTCCTAGAATCTGTATTGATAAAGCCACTGGATGGCGAAACGTCTACTACAATAAAGATATCCAGATGTTGCACATGTGTCTTAACTTTCACAAGTCGTATAACCTGAGCGGCATATGCAAAACTAGTTGACTTCAAAGCTGCTGTTCAGGAACCCGAACAGAGATTCACTTAGGATATGCACAACGGAGGCTAAGCCAGCCTTGGAGTATGCCTCTCCAGCATGGATCACCCATCTGATCTAGCACATAAACTAGAAAATAAATATTCGCGATTGGTACCGGAAATGAGAGTGACTGCATGGACGGATTTAAGCATTCGCATGTATTATAGGAGAATCAGGTAGGACATGATTATGACATGAAAAATATTCAAAGATTTACCCGGAGTGGATAGGGACAGGCACTATGAGATGCGAGGAGATGGAGCCATGGACCTTAGTTGCCTTAGGGCAATAAATTTAATGCCCTTAATGGTGGAGACAAGCACTATAAACAGCTTCTTGAGTAGAAAGAATCGTACCTTTGAGGCCAGGAATCAGTGAAGCCAGTTTGCGGGCCATGCAACCGTGATTAGAAAAGTACACAAAAAGAGGAGAGGACAAGGACAGATTCCAAAATGATTTGAAACGGCTGCGAACGTAGTCAGAAATAAGTTTGTTGAATCCGGTTCTGTAAAGAGCAAAACAGTGAGAATACCAGAGGGAGAGAGAAGACTGAATGTAGAATACCACGTTGGAGGTGACGTGCCACAGACAGCACACACAGATAAAGATCTGGGAGTGAGTATCGAGAAATCCATATCGTATAACCTCAGAGGAATATACAAA
Source organism: Cherax quadricarinatus (assembly GCF_038502225.1). Classification (NCBI taxonomy): domain Eukaryota; kingdom Metazoa; phylum Arthropoda; class Malacostraca; order Decapoda; family Parastacidae; genus Cherax; species Cherax quadricarinatus. The sequence continues at coordinate 57,602,264 of NC_091292.1, forward strand.
ACTAGCTCACTCAGTATTTCATTTCTGATATAGTTTATACTTAAGACATCATGGATTATGTTTGCTCCTCATAAAGCTCGTGAAGGCACTCGAGAACATCATAAGATTCGCTACGAGGGAAGAAGGAATTCAGTCTTAAAATTACGAAAGAAAGAAGGGTCAGAGAATACATGATACTGGTATGCAAAATCTGGGGACTATATAAACAATGCAAGGCTTTAAGAAATGAGAAGAAAAGGATCCAGAAGAGTTGAGAAAACATGTAAAGTGTCATTGTAGTAAGTGGTACTCACAAGTGTCGACAAAATGTTTTGGGAAAACATCCAACACAGTTGCAAGCCTATGTATGGTCGGATTCAAAAAGCCAGGAATCAATAAACGGTAGAGGATAGCTGATGGGGGACCAGGAGTTGTGAAACGACCCCTGCATACACAACTAAGTGAGGACATACACGCTCACCCACTATGGGCTGAAACAGCTCTACAGGCGCATAAGAAACACGACAGTGAAGGACCAGATGGTCGGGCTCAAGAAGGATGGAGGCTTATTCACATGGAACGACAGGGAGATCTGTGAAGAATTCAACAGAAGATTTCGAAAGGTTTTCACAGGGGATAAAAAGACTCTTGCCTGAGCTGAGAAGGGATTTACCGGGCAACGCAGAACTGGGTAACTTCATATTAAGAAGTGATAAAATTCTTGTGCTTCTAAGACAGCTGAACCCCCCCTTCCCCCTCCAAAAAAAAAAATAAGTCTAGAAAGAATATAACCACACCAGGATTAGAAGCAATGAACGAAATATATGCGAGGATGCTCAGTTGTTGTTGGGGTTTATAGGGCCACTGACAGCATACGCCGTATCGATGCTCCGTAATAACCTACATGAAGGCAGAAACTCAGGAGACTGACCAGTATTTTTCGACCCCCTTCTGAGTACTGACGAGTGTTCGTTACAGTTTAGTCATTCATATGCAAAGATGTGCAATCTACTGGATAAAGAAAGTACCGGACGGCAGGAAAATAACCAGCTTGCTTACAGTTAACAGTCAGGGTGACAGCAGTTCCTTAGCCACAAGACAGAGGCCATGAATACTGAGAAAGGTAATGAAAAAAGTACTGAGGAAGAAATCACTGAAAGAGTGGGGTTCGAACCCATGGCATGCAACTTTTAGGACTCGCCTGCCATAGGTTTGAAAACCATCCGTTCTTACGTTAGGTAACAGGATACATGTGCAACTAAAGCGACATTTTTTAATACGGCAATGCTTCACTCTCCAGGACCTTTGTTAAGCCTCGACAAAGCTCCTGGAGAGCGAAACGTTGCCACAATAAAAATGTCGCATTATTTGCACATGTATCCTTTTACCTAACACATTGCCGGTAATTCTACCAACATTAGGGTGACCCAGCCTCAGGAAGCCGACTTAAGGATATCTCTTATGATAGATGCGTTTTGAGGCAGTGGACAGAAACGTGTGTGTGTGTAAACGTGCATGCATTGACATGCATAAGTTTCCGGAGAATGAGCTCTATCTCCTGGTCCCAGACTTTTAATCAACAAACACCTGGGTGATAACACCCTAACGTCATTGATGTTATTATATATTTAGGATTAAAAATATTATGGAGTCTGCCTCCGCTACTTGCTTACCTTAAGAGTTCCATCTAATAGGTATCCTTACGCTGAATAAATTTTTCTTTAATCTCTTTGTTCATTTGTGCGTTCAGTTTTCACGTGTCCTTAGTCCTAACCTTAACAATTCAGATAAATGGGTTATGTCACCCTGTCAGTGTCTCTAGGTATGTTTTATTTATGTTGATATCTTGTTTGAATCTCCTTTCTTCCAGCGATGTGCGGATTACAAAGTTGCCTTTCGATTTGTGTTGGCATGGGGGAGAGTCTTCGCTTTTTTTCCAGAGCGTTTGCATATAAGCTTTTACTCTGTTAATGACTGGGTGGGCTGTGTTTCAGCCCCTTGTCCCTCTAATCTTTCAATGGAACTTATCTTCGTTACCTCTGTATCAATCTGAAGCCACATTTTTACTCGCCTTACACTGTAATAATATTGCTCAGCATCCCCGTGATTCATCTGGGCGATCAGCTCCCATTTATTCTCCTTTGTTTTAGTCCTTTTAATTCCAGTCTGTCGTTCTCTACTCTGTCAGTATTAAGTGTCTTGTACGTCGTATTCACGCCACAACTTTCACTTTAATCTATCAATGATATGGAACTGACTTGTTGAGAAGTACATGTTTGTATGTATAAGTGTTTCTCCATTCAAATTTTCTTATGTACACACACATGTATGTTGTATACATGTACAAGTGAATCCTCGAGTATGTAGCGATCGAGTCATTGCCCACGAGGATCATCTAAGAGAAGCAAATCATAATTCACTTGAAGAATAAGGTGAAGGAGTGATGACAGTACACAGCGACACAATGACATTAAAAGAACCAAAACCGAGTCGAACACCCAGAACAGAGTGTAACCTGGAGTCTACCTGGAGGGTATTCCGGGGATCAACACTCCCGCGGCCCGGTCCACGACCAGGCCTCCCGGTGGATCAGGGTCTGATCAACCAGGCTGTTACTGCTGGCCGCGCGTTGTCCAATGTATGAACCACAGCCCGACTGATCTGGCACCGACTTTAAATATCTGTCCAGCTCCCTCTTAAAGGCAGCCAGGGGCTTATTGGTAATTCCCCCTACGCATGGTGTGAGGCTGTTGAACAGTCTTGGGCCCCGGACACTTACGGTGTTTTCTCTTAGTGTACCAGTGGCGCCTCTACTTTTCATTGGGGGTATTTTGCACCACCTGCCCAGTCTTTTACTTTCGTAGGGACTGATTTCTGTCGCCGGCGTTCCGGCGAGTACAAGTCAAGTGCTTTAAGCGTTCCCAGTATTTGAAGTGTTTGACGGTATTTGTATGTGCAGTAAAGGTTCTCCCTACACTCTCTAGATCTGCAATTTCACCTGCTTTGAACGGAGAGTAAAAATGTGGAATGAGCTACATGAAGAGTTAAGGAAGCTCAAGTGTAGGAGTAGAGGTGTTGCCAGGAGCTGGAACTCAACCCATACAATTATAAGTCGTAGAGTACAAACAAAAAGACTCTGTGCCTGCCTGCGCACGCGCGCACATGCTATCACACAATCATCTGGTAAGTTTGTTACACTGGGCGTCACATTCTCAAGGACGAAAAGCAGTCTCAGTAAGGAAGATGTCAGTATGGAGAGACGTATTAAGTGGGGTCCCGCACGTATCAGGATTTGAGCTCAATCTGTTCTTGATGTACAAAGATATTACGAACACAGGTGGTAGTCTGATCAGCTTGCTGCACCTGATCGTAAATAAATCAGCAAACTCTCAACTAGACAGTGCAGGAAAAAGGCAAACCCGGAGAAATAAATATCTTAATCCATGTATTCCTTCACAATATATATATATATATATATATATATATATATATATATATATATATATATATATATATATATATATATATATATATACACACACACACACACACAAATGGTACGTACGAGCAAAAGCCACTGTGAGAACAGTGTCTTCAGCCAGAGGTGTGGACAACCTACTAGTTCTTCTCCATAAGCTGAAGACATTACTTCGCAGAATTCATGAGCTTTCAAGTGATTGGCTGGTGAACTACCAATTAGCATAGCAGTGGGGGCCCAGAAATGCTACACTTTTAATTGCTAGTTCACTGGTCGAGACGACATATCAAATTGGGTTTGTGACTTACGTCGAATAATATGTAACGTAACCTTCGTATGCCAGAAGAGACAACCTCCCCGGGGAGATAGAGAGAGATTGACTCATTCGTATCTAGGTTTGCAGATGATGATCAAGTAAATAATAAAATAGAATTAGAAGATAAGCTTTAAGAAAAGCTGGGACGTTGTAGGAATAATCAGCCATGTGGTTACTGAAAACTGTTTATAAAATATGCCAGGTAATTCAAATGGAAAGAGGAGAAAGTAGGCAGCCGCTAAGGAAGGTGTGAGCGATGCAGCTTCCAGAATATGTGTGAGAATAATCTGCGGTGGTGGAGTGAATATCACAATGCATTTATTTCCTTAGAATAAAAAACAAAATAACGTCAGCAACATACGAATGATTGGCGAATATAAAAATAACTGAACAAGACATCCTACAGGATTTCGTATGCCTTATATGTTGGACCGGTGTTGGAGTAACCAATCCAGTATAGAACCCGCACCATCAAGCACATTAAAAGGTACAAAAGTTTGCCACAGGCTGGTTCTTGATACATTAGAATTGAGAAACAGTCTTAAAGATAATCCCCTCAGTGCCAGAAGGGAGGAAATTCGAAGGGGTTATAAGCATAATATAAAAGATAAATAGGGGCATCGATAGGGTGAAATAACCTCTTTTCTCCCTCTAAGACTAGGACTATAGACGCATGAAAAATGAACACCCAGGTGAGTCCAAGAAATGAAAGATGAACGTCTTCAACGCGAGGATACCTTGTAGATGAAACCCTAAAGGCAAGGAAGTAGTGGAGGAAAACTCCATAAAAATGTTTAAATGTAAATATAATAACATCCAGTCGTTCGTTTATTAAAATTCTCGGAGCGCAAGTACAAATACATTTATTGCCGTTTTTGTTATTGTGCATCAAACAGCCGTATATTTTATATTTTCTTTATTTTATTTAGTGTATTGCCTTCTTTATTTTATTATATACATTCCTTCTCCCCTAAACATAGAGCTACAAGCTATGATGATGACATTATGATCCAATCAGCAGGGCATAAGAAAATAAGTTCCATTGTTAATGAGGTTCCAGCAATTTGCAATCGACTCGGCTTCGTCATATCTTCTTGTAAAACAAAGAATTGACAGTCAAGCGACACGCCCCACCCATCTGCTTGCAGGGTGAAAATATCAGCTACGTTGAATTGTTATTACAGATATCTTGGTGTAGATGTTCCCTTCAATAAACTCTCTGTGTAATAACAAAATAAGAAATGTACAGATAGGCTAAGTGTTCTCATTGTTATTGCTGGTTACAACTCTAACTTTTTTGCTAATGTAAGAATAGTCTTTGAAGTACATAGATTACATTAAATCCTTAAATGATTATGCTGCGTCCATGTCACTGGCAAAGGAAGATTCTCTCCGGCCTTTGGAGCTAATACAAAATGAAACCCTCAGGATTATTCTTGGCTGACCTAAAATTATCAAGGTTCTTAATATGAGGAAGGAGTTTGGTGTTCCTAGTATCAATGATGGGATTATTGAGATTAACATTGTTCTTGATATGAGAATGTTCAGAAATGAGCCATTGACACTACAAATCTTAGTAAAATATCTAGACTCCAGGAGTAAATAAACGAATTACTAAATAGATTGTGAAAGCATGCAGTTGCATTAAATCTCACAACCTGCACGAATTGCATTGCTGTAGAGAAAAGCGTTTCACCCCTCCAGGGGCAGCTATGTGCATTTACTATCACGTGCCTGAAAACCCTTTGCAAGAAGCTCAACATTAGTAATCCCTTCCTTGCAAGGAAGAAATTTCTCTGAATTGTTAATAATGATATATCACATATTATATACACTAATGGATCTAAGCAGTAGTCTGCTGGCAGAGCTGCATCTGTTCTTGTTGTCTCCTCCCTAGATAAGAACGACAGCAACCACGTTGAATTATGCATGAGAATTAGCAACTGTGCGTCTAAACTGCAAACTGGATAGTTTGCTATCCTCATGGTACAAAAGTTATGACAATGAGCTTGATTCTTTGATTATTATTGATTCTGGGTCATCACTGAAGGCACTTGACTCGCATAATGGCTCTAACAACATGCTCATTGGGGAAACCATATGTACTAAAAACAGTCACAATAAAGGGAATTGATGTACAGTTTTTATGGACTACACACAATAAATTTTTCCTTTTTGATAAAACTGATAAGTTACTCAAAGAAAGTACCCTGAAGGAAGATGAAGAATATAACTTAGGTGTGTCTGTGTCTGGCACAAGGAAGAATATTTGGTGAGAAGTAAACAAAACTGAATGTCAGTGGAATGCAGTTACAAGTCTGAATAGATCTATCACTCTCTATGATAACATAAACATACATAAGAACGTTTATGGAGCAACATAAAATGTAAACAGTCTGGCTGAGGCTGTAGTAACCAGGCTTAGGTTAGTTTACATGTACATATGATACTTCTGTTGACTCAAAGATGATAAACAAATTGTAAATGAAAAGTATGTAGTCAGCCGTATGGTCACTTTCTTGAACATTGTGTATTCAATTGTCCACTTATTGATAGATATAGAGAGTTTAATAGCCTTTGTGATTTGTTGAGCCATCTTATTAATTAAAATAAGATACCAGACATATTAAGCAAATATCCTAAATTTGCTTGCAATAGAAAATTCACATGTAAATATGAAAGTAGATGTACTCCTGTTTCGGAGTCTAGTACCTAGGCTTTTTGTGTATCCATTTGCTCTTACGTTACCGTCCACAGGATGTACATGGATTTCACAATAACTTAGCCACTTCGCCGAGAACTTCCATAAAATCTAATCATCCCTTCTCATTTTCATCTCACCTTACCACTTTCCATTTCTCACTCCTTCCCTCCTTCCCACATTTCCTCCCTTCCTCACATTTTTACCTCTTACAAAGTCCTTCATACCTTCCTTCCGTCCCCTCCCCTCCATCCCACCTAAGGTCTCACATTCCCTCTTTCTCACCCACTTTTCCTCTCACCATCTCTCAATACATCTTAGTACACCTCTACCCGCTTTTATGTTTTTGTATGTATACGCAGATCTGTTTCTCTCGCCTCACTCGTTTCTGTTTTGCTATATTGGCCAAATGTTTATACGACCTATATAGCAGTACTTGATGGTTTTTTTACTGTTCCTCAGCAAATAATAGAAAACCCTATTGTCAATAGCGAGGTTAAGTTGTCCTTCGCATGTACTCCTCCTCCTCTTCCTCTTCCACTCTTTCTTACATCCTCAATAATCTTCCCTTGTCTTCCCAAGGGGAAATATTACACCCACGTGTAGCATTTTACAGTCGTAAATTGTTCTCTGGACGCCATTATTGATACAAATAAAATTGTATCACCTGGGTGTCGGCCCAGCTTGGTCGTCCTTGATTGTGGTTCCGCCCGTAATGTGATGTAATATACACCTGCCCACCACTCAGTGAAACCTAATTATAAATATCCAATATACACTCACGGACGCCCACTTCCTCGCATGTCCTTGGACATCCTCTCATCCCTCGTCTCTTTCGTGATAATATCTTTTCCTCCTCAATTCCTTTCTCACTGCTACCCCTCTCCCCTCATCCGGTCTCTTCATTTTAAGTGTAATCTATCGTATATTCTTCTCTGATTTGCTAGGTTAATTAAATAGGTTATATTAATTTTATGTACCATTTGAGCAAAAAATTAAGAGTGCATAACAACAGTGGAAAATATGAGTACATTCTCGTTGTCATTACCGAGGTTCGTTTATTAGCGAAAGATTAACGGAGCGTCAGTACTGTAGTGAGTGTTGTTCTGTTTTCTCTGGAGATGACGAGGCTTCTGGAAAGTCTGATAAAGATTCCGTTCAAACTTTTCAACAATTTAGTAGCAAAGCTTTGGTCTCAACGACTACAATATGTCCTAATTACCAACTCTGGTGTTCAAATTATATAAAACATTTTTTTTTACGTACGCTACGAAATGTAGGTCAAGTTGTCGTCAGTCTGGAAAATTTACCCAATTGCAGTATACATTAACACCAATAAATACATTAATGCATAAAACTTTTTGTGAACCACAGAGATGACTGATGCAGTCATCTCTCGCGACTTTTATGTGTGTGTGTGTGTGTGTACTCACATATTTGTACTCACTTATTTGTGGTTGCAGGGGTCGATTCATAGCTCCTGGCCCTGCCTCTTCACTGATTGCTACTAGGTCCTCTCTCTCCCTGCTCCATGAGCTTTATCATACCTCGCCTTAAAACTATGTATGGTTCCCGCCTCCACTACTTCACTTTCTAGGCTATTCCACGGCTTGACTACTCTATGACTGAAGAAATACTTCCTAACATCCCTTTGATTCATCTGAGTCTTCAACTTCCAATTGTGACCTCTTGTGTCTGTGTCCCATCTCTGGAACATCCCGTCTTTGTCCACCTCGTCTATTCCGCGCAGTATTTTATATGTCGTTATCATGTCTCCCCTGACCCTCCTGGCCTCCAGTGTCGTCAGGCCGATTTCCCTCAACCTTTCTTCGTAGGACAATCCCCGTAGCTCTGGGACTAGTCTTGTTGCAAACCTTTGCACTTTCTCTAATTTCTTGACGTGCTTGACTAGGTGTGGATTCCAAACTGGTGCTGCATACTCCAGTATGGGCCTGACGTAAATGGTATACAGAGTCTTGAACGACTCCTTACTGAGGTATCGGAACGCTATCCGTAGGTTTGCCAGGCGTCCGTATGCTGCAGCAGTTATCTGATTGATGTGCGCCTCAGGAGATATGCTCGGTGTTATACTCACCCCCAGATCTTTTTCCTTGAGTGAGGTTTGCAGACTTTGGCCATCTAAACTATATTGTGTCTGCGGTCTTCTTTGCCCTTCCCCAATCTTCATGACTTTGCATTTGGCGGGGTTAAACTCAAGGAGCCAGTTCCTGGACCAGGCTTGTAGCCTGTCCAGGTCTCTTTGTAGTCCTGCCTGATCCTCATCCGATTTGATTCTTCTCATTAACTTCACATCGTCCGCAAACAAGGACACTTCTGAGTCTATCCCTTCCGTTATGTCATTCACATATACCAAGAACAGCACAGGTCCTAGGACTGACCCCTGTGGAACCCCGCTTGTCACAGGCGCCCACTTTGACACCTCATCACGTACCATGACTCGTTGTTGCCTCCCTGTAAGGTATTCTCTTATCCATTGCAGTGCCTTTCCTGTTATGTGTGCCTGATCCTCTAGCTTTTGCAGTAACCTCTTGTGAGGAACTGTGTCGCGTGTGTGTGTGTGTGTGTGTGTGTGTGTGTGTACTCACCTATTTCTGTTTGCAGGGGTCGATTCACAGCTCCTGGGCCCCCATTTCACTGGTCACTGCTAGATCCACTCTCTCCCTGCTCCATGAGTTTTATCATACTTCCACTACATCACCGAGATTATTCAATTTCTTGACAACTCTGTGTGGCTGAAGAAATAGTTCCTAACATACCTTGGACTCACGTGAGTCTTCAGTTTCCAGTTGTGACCCCTTGTTGCTGTGTCCTATCTATGAAACATTCTGTCCCTATCCACCTTGTCGATTCTTCTTAGTATTTTACATGTTATCATGTCTTCCCTATCCCTTTCGTCCTCCAGTGTCGTCAGGTTTATTTGCCTTAACCTCTCCTCGTTGGACATACTCCTTAGCTCCGGGACTAATCTTGTTGCAAACCCTTGTGCTTTGTCTAATTTCTTGACGTGCTTGACCAGCTGTGGGGTTCCATTCTGGTGCTGCATACTCCAATATGGGCCTGAGTGTGTGTGTACTCACCTAGTTGTACTCACTTAGTTGAGGTTGCAGGGGTCGAGTCCGAGCTCCTGGCCCCGCCTCTTCACTGATCGCTACTAGGTCACTCTCCCTGAACCGTGAGCTTTATCATACCTCTGCTTAAAGCTATGTATGGATCCTGCCTCCACTACATCTCTTCCCAAACTATTCCACTTACTGACTAATCTGTGGCTGAAGAAATACTTCCTAACATCCCTGTGATTCATCTGTGTCTTCAACTTCCAACTGTGTCCCCTTGTTACTGTATCCAATCTCTGGAACATCCTGTCTTTGTCCACCTTGTCAATTCCTCTCAGTATTTTGTATGTCGTTATCATGTCTCCCCTATCTCTCCTGTCCTCCAGTGTCGTCAGGTTGATTTCCCTTAACCTCTCCTCGTAGGACATACCCCTTAGCTCCGGGACTAGTCTTCTTGCAAACCTTTGCACTTTCTCTAGTATCTTTACGTGCTTGGCTAGGTGTGAGTTCCAAACTGGTGCCGCATACTCCAATATGGGCCTAACGTACACGGTGTACAGGGTCCTGAACGATTCCTTGTTAAGATGTCGGAATGCTGTACTGAGGTTTGCTCTGTTAGTTACCATTTTGTCCTAGGCACATGTCGCTTAGACACTAGGCCTGTTGTATATGTGTGTATGTGTATATGTGAGAATGTGTGTGTGTGTGTGTGTGTGTGTGTGTGTGTGTGTGTTCGTTTGTGTGTGTGTGTACGTTCGTGTGTGTGTGTGTGTGTGTGTGTATTAATAAGTCACATTGTAACTAATTCTCAAGTTTTTAAGTAAGAAACTGTTAAACACGAGGATAAAACCTCTGAATTTCATGTAATTAATGTTTTTCTCATGGATTGTGTGTAATAACTGTTACATGACAGTAATTATGATTATTTCTGTACTGTAGAAGAAGGGTTCTTCTTAATTCAAGTAGTAGTTTACCCGTACTGGTAATATACTGCTTATCTATACCGAATATATTTATTTGCTATCACTATCTGCTAGATCCTATAATTTTGTTTAATTGCTTATAACTTACAAATATATATGCAAGTTGATAATTCATAATACCCAAAATTATTACATATTATATTACAATGATTATATATATATATATATATATATATATATATATATATATATATATATATATATATATATATATATATATATATATATATATATATATATACAATTATTGTAACCACGAACAAATGGTATTTATTCAATAACAACACTGCGACTAGCCGAGGATTCGAACCAATGTTGTTTTAGCCCTCCTCATGGTGAGTGAAAATTCCATGACGCTCTAACCCACGGGACCATACAGTCCTACAAAAATCACGCACCCATTAAAGCTAGGTGTTGTACCGTGACCCGAGGACATACGATGGTGTGGATGCCTCAGAGCTAATTTCATTCTACTCCCCGTTTGGTGTACTAGCCTTCCCACCTCCGGACTTGAGTCCTGGAGGTGGGAAGTACACTGCCTGCACTCTGAAGGAGGGGTGTTGATATTGCAGTTTTATAACTGTAGTGTAAGCGCACCTCCGGCAAGAAAGTGATGGAGTGAATGATGTTGAAAGTGTTTCTTCTTCACCGGGCCACCCTACCTTGCGGCTAAATCGATTTGGTTGCAAGTGGAAGAACACTGGTTCGGTCCCCAGTACTCCTTACAAAATTTGTCACAGCCAGCACATTCTGGAAAGAATTTCGAAAACTTTAGGTTATCCTAAATTTAGTTGAAAAAAACTCAAGTAGTATTAACATTTTTAAATTTAAATCGAGAAATACAAATTTTGGAAAACTTCGGATATATTATTTGTCCATTAATATTTTATGTTTATTAAATCGGGTCTGCTCTATAAATATCCGAATGTAATCATTATATATAAATTTAATAGTTCGAAGTTATTAAAATAAATCTAAATCAGAAATTTCCTCATCACGACATTACTTTTCAAGCGATATAGTCTAATTAATGTTAATGAGTATTAACCTAAGATTAGGTTCAATTTAAACGCGAGATATGTTCTGTTTAAACGCGAGATGTCACGTTCTGTTTAAACGCGAGATGTCACGTTCTGTTTAAACGCGAGATGTCACTTTCTGTTTAAACGCGAGATGTCACGTTCTGTTTAAACGCGAGATGTCATGTTCTGTTTAAACGCGAGATGTCACGTTCTGTTTAAACGCGAGATGTCACGTTCTGTTTAAACGCGAGATGTCACTTTCTGTTTAAACGCGAGATGTCACGTTCTGTTTAAACGCGAGATGTCATGTTCTGTTTAAACGCGAAATGTCATATTAGGAAAATATCAGAAAAAGATCCTTGTTTTTTCAAATGGTGTACAAATCCTAGCTCAGGTAGGCCAGAGGATGTTTAATTAGTAACGAGGCATCATCTGACAAACACCTGCGTTAGGAAACACCTGTCATGTTCTCTGACTAGCAGAATACCACCATCACCACTGGACTTGCGTTCTGTGGACCCAATAGACGGGTGCTTCTCTCCTGTCCAATCTCTGACACGCTACTTGATGACCACAGGTATGTCACAGATTATTATTTGTGTACGTTTCTTCTTAATCGATATTTTTCTGCAATTATTTCGCTGAACGGAAAATAAGAGATTTAGAAAAAAAATCGAAGGCGTCTTTACCTGCAATTTTTCCCAGAGAGACTTCAGCGTTTAATCGCTGCCACCAGTCGTTTTGTCAGGGGTAATCTATACCTTAACCTATCACAACAATTCCAGACGCCACCTAAGTCATATTGAACGTCTTTTTATTTAATTTTTATCCATGGGAACTTGAAACCGCCAATAACATACCCCGATATTTTTTTCGCATCAGTTTCTGTAGAGCCAATAATACCATCAGTCCACATCTCCCTGGCGAGAGAAACTGAGGCTCAATAACCTCCCAAAAAGCAGCGGACTTTCGATCTTCATTATTAACAAACATTCTAGATCATCAAATACAATTCTTTTTTTTTTCCCTTCATGTGAAAACCTAAGCTCAGTGACCCCAGTCCATAACGTGACTGCCGGTTGCATCCTGGAGAGAACAGTCATCGCTTGAGCTAATGTCATCACTATCAATAACTAATTGGAGTCATTTATTTTTATCTCCTGTGAAAGCCAACTTCAGCAACTTCCTTATTAACTTCTTCACTCATTAATTTTATGAAACTTTGATCCTGATTCGTGTGAGGTGAATTACAGCTGCCTTCCCCCCCCCCCATCATTAGTATTATATATTCCTCAGTAAACACAGCTAAATTCTGCTTCTCTTCAGCAACCTTAAAGTCAGTCCTTAGTTGATTTTATTTCCTCTCTCAAGCAACTTGAATCATTAGCGTTGCTGACATTTTCATAATCTTATTATTTTTCAATGAAGCTAAAATAATTCTCCATTATTTTCAAGATTACACTATTCAAATTATGTTACAATTATTATATATAAGTTTATTATTACCATGAATAATATTTTAAATATATAAGTACAGCAGTGTCTGGCAGATCTGTCTGCACCTTATACGGTTCCCTTAAGATGGATATGGCTGTCACTCGTAATTAGACCGGGTCATCATATATTCTCAAGCCCCTCATCAGGTGTTTATTTTTCCGTGACGGAAAGGTTATATACACGGGGGGGGGGGGTGACAAAATAAGGGAAACACCAAGCATCTTCTCATAATTTTGTAACGTGTATAAAATCATGAAATTTTGCTATTTTTGTTTTTATGATTGATTATTAGTTTTGCTTATTCCTTTTTGCTAAAAAATTTATTTTTTAGATTTATCAAGAGAAATTAATTAAAATCCCTAAAATGACAGTTCTGTCAGACTTTGAAAGAGGTCGAATTGTTGGTGCTCGTATGGGTGGTTGTAGCGTAACGAAAACAGCTGGACTTTTTGGTGTATCAAGAGGTACTGTCTCGAAGGTGATGACAGCCTTTGCGAAAGAGGGGAAAACCTCTTCATCAAAGAAAAACTCTGGAAGAAAGCGAAAGCTGTCAGATAGGGATCGTCGAACTCTTCCACGGATTGTTAGAAATGATCATAAGACTACAGCACCCAAAATTGCAGCAGTGCTTAATGAACACCTCCATAACCCAGTTTCCACAAAAACTGTAAGAAGGGAACTTCATAAAGCTGGGTTTTAAGGGAGAGCTGAAATTAGGAAACCCTTACTTTCAAAAACCAATGTTGAAAAGCATGTAGAATGGTGTAAAAATCACCAACAATGGTCCTTAGACCAGTGGAAGAATGTCATTTTCTCCGACGGGTCATTTTTCACCTTATTTCCAACCTCAGGCCGAGTATACGTGTGGAGACAGCCAAAAGAAGCATATGATCCCGAATGTCTTCTTCCAACTGTTAAACACGGAGGAGGTTCTGTGATGATCTGGGCTGCTATATCTTGGAAATCTGCAGACCCAATGGTTGCCCTTCATGGCAGAATTAAAAGTCAAGATTATTTAAACATTTTAGCAGATCAACTTCATCCTATGGTTGCAACACTGTTTCCAGAAGGGAATGCAATCTTCCAGGATGATAATGCACCGATTCACGCAGCTAAAATCGTCTCTGAGTGACACGAGGAACATTGTAGTGAGGTTGAGCATCTTATCTGGCCACCCAATACCCATATCGTAATATAATTGAAAATTTATGGTGCAGTTTAGAAAAACAAGTGAAGTCGATACCCTCCACCATCATCACTTAAGGACCTGGAGACTGTTTTAGCTGAAGAATGGACAAAAATACCCCTGGAATCTATTCAAACATTGTATGAATCAATTCCTCGTAGAATTCAAGCAATTACTGCCAAAGGTGGTCCTACACCATATTAAAATAAAGTTGTTTAAAATTTCAAGTGATAGTGGCAGCCGCTTTAAGTGGCAATGGTTCACAGTTCAGGAAGAAGGAAGATGAGAGTTTATAGAGAAGATGTGAAGCTAGGAAATCGATTCTCTGTTCTCCAAGACGAGTGTACTATAGTCTTTAGTGAGGTTGAAGGTACCACTTATTCCCCTGCTAATCAAGGTAAGAATATTTTAATAGTAGGCGATTCTCAGGTAAGATATACGGACCGTGCATTTTGTAACAGAGACAGAAAGGTCAGACAGAGAGAGTGCCTTCCTGGAGCTGGCGTTGGTGACATAGCCAGCAGGTTGGATAATATTATGGTAGGTAATGGGAACAAGCCCATTATCTGCCTTAGTGCTGGGGGTAATGACATTGGGAAGGGCAGGAGAGAGGAGCTGCTGGATAAGTACAGGTCAGCCATAGAAGTAGGTCTAAGGGAGGGATCCCAGTCATATGTAGCATCTTGCTTAGAAAGGGAGTGGGCAATGAATGGATGTCTAGGGCAATTGGTATAAATTGCTGGCTAGACAGGTACTGCAAGGAACTTGCAATCCCATTCATTGATAACTGGGACCTATTCTTTGGCAAACGTGATATGTATGCAAGGGATGGGGTTCATCTCTCTGGGGATGGAGTGATTGCATTAGCCAATTTAATTGAGAGGGTAATTGATGACTTGTCTAGGAATTTAAACTGATAGATTATAGAGGTATGGGTGTTTGTGGGAAACAATCAGGTTGCAGCATTAGGGTTAAAAACAGCAGTTATTACCGGGATACCTCAGGGATATGTTTAAAAGACAATATTCAAAATAAAGTTGCTAGTAATGGCAAATAAATTGATCAACAAACAAAGAGAGATAGTAGAGGGCAACGAGTGACTAGCTCCCCTAAGGTTTACTATACAAATAGTAGGAGTCTAAGAAATAAGATAGATGAGCTAAGATTACTTGCAAGTGTAGGTAATACAGATATTATTGGTATAACAGAGACCTGGTTCAACCTGAAATATAAAGAAATGCCTTCTGAATGCAACATACAGGGTTATAAACTATTCCACACTGATAGGGTCAACAGGAAGGGTGGTGGAGTGGCGATGTATGTCAGAGAAAATTTAAATTGTTGTCTTAGACATGATGTAAGATTAGAAAAATCAAACACAGAATCTGTTTGGCTACAGTTTCTCGAGGGGCATGACAAATTAATTTTGGGTGTGATTTATAGGCCCCCAAACCTTGATAGGGAGGGCAGTAAGCTGTTATGGGACGAAATTCATAAGGCATCTAGATATGAAAATGTTGTGATAATGGGAGATTTTAACTTCAGACAAATTAATTGGAACAATATGACAGGAAATCTTGAGTCTAGTGACTTTCTTGATACGGTTCAGGATTGCTTTTTAGAACAGGTTGTGACAGAACCAACTAGAGGAAACAATCTGCTTGACTTGATTCTTGCCAACAAAGATTCACTAATTAATAATCTTGAGGTTAATGATGAGCTTGGGGAAAGTGATCACAGATCACTTAGTTACAATATATGGAATTACCCAGATAACTGCAATCAAATCTCTGTCCCAGATTTTCGCTTGGCCGACTTCATGGGACTGAAAAATTACCTGGGTGGGCTAAATTGGGATGTCCTGACTATGGGTCAGGTAGGTGATCTTGGTTGCCAATGTGACGTTTTACAGAGCATAGTTCTAGCTGCCTAGACAACTTCTGTTCCGAGTAGGGAAATTAGACCTAACAAAAATGATCCCAAATGAATGAACAATAGATTAAAACATCTCATTGGTCAAAAGAGAGGCATATATAGGCGTATCAAAGGAGGGGATGGGCAGTTAAGAAATCAATATATTCAATTAAAGAGAGAAATAAAGAAAGGAATAAGAAAAGCAAAAAGAGATTATGAGGCTAAGGTCGCAAGGGATTCAAAGACTAACCCAAAAGGGTTCTTTCAGGTATACAGAAGTAAGATTAGGGACAAGATTGGCCCACTTAAGAGTAACTCTGGTCAGATCACTGACAGTGATAAGGATATGTGTGAAATTCTCAATACCTACTTCCTCTCGGTTTTCACCCAGGAAAATACTAGCGATATTCCTGAAATAATAGATTATGTAGAACAGGATGATAATAAACTATGTACGATTTCGGTAACTAGTGACATGGTCCTCAGACAAATAGAGAAACTAAAACCTAACAAATCCCCAGGTCCTGATGAACTGTTTGCAAGGGTGTTAAAGGAATGTAAAGAGGAACTTAGCATACCTTTGGCTAATCTTTTTAACATATCACTACAAACTGGCATAGTGCCTGATAAGTGGAAAATGGTAAATGTAATACCTATTTACAAGGCAGGTGACAGGTTCTTAGCTTCGAACTATAGACCAATAAGCCTTACCTCCATAGTGGAAAAATTTATGGAATCAATAATTGCCGAAGCAATTCGTAGCCATCTTGACAGGCACAGATTGATTAATGAATCTCAACACAGTTTTGCAAAGGGGCGTTCCTGTCTTACGAATTTACTAACTTTTTTCACTAAGGTGTTTGAGTAGGTAAATCATGGTAATGAATATGATATTGTGTATATGGACTTCAGTAAGGCTTTCGATAGAGTTCCACACCAGAGGCTATTGAGGAAACTTAAGGCACACGGAATAGGAGAAATTTTTTCCTGGGTAGAGGCATGGCTGACAAATAGACAGCAGAGAGTTTGCATAAATGGGAGAAATCAGAATGGGGGCACGTCACAAGTGGTGTTCCTCAGGGGTCAGTGTTGGGCCTGTTGTTGTTCACAATTTACATAAACGACATAGATGAGGGAATAAATAGCGACATAAGCAAATTTGCTGATAACACCAAAATAGGCCGTCCAATTCATTCTAATGAGGACACTAGAGCACTCCAGGATGATTTGAATAGACTGATGCAATGGTCGGAGAAGTGGCAGATGCAGTTTAATATTGACAAATGCAAAGTTCTAAATGTTGGACAGGTAAATAACCATGCCACATATAAACTAAATAATGTAGATCTTATTACTACTGATTGCGAAAAGGATTTAGGAGTTCTGGTTAGCAGTAATCTAAAACCAAGACAGCAGTGCATTAGTGTTCGCAATAAAGCTAACAGAATTCTTGGCTTCATATCTAGAAGTATAAATAATAGAAGTCCTCAGGTTGTTCTTCAACTCTATATATCCTTGGTTAGGACTCGTTTAGACTATGCTGCTCAGTTCTGGTCACCGTATTACAGAATGGATATAAATGTTCTGGAAAACGCACAGAGGAGGATGACAAAGATGATCCCATGTATCAGAAATCTTCCATATGAGGATAGACTGAGGGCCCTGAATCTGCACTCTCTCGAAAGGCGTAGAATTAAGGGGGATATGATCGAGGTGTATAAATGGAAACCAAGAATAAATAAAGGGGATGTAAATAGCGTGCTGAAAATTTCCAGTGGATGTGGATGGGTGTGAGTTGGACCTGACTAGCTTGTGCTGCTGGGTCTGGTGCAGTGCTCCATCCTTGAGTGGAGGTGACCAGACTGGGTGGGTCATTGGTCTAATCCGGGGGGTGGGTCATTGGTCTAGTCCGGGGGGGGAAGCACATGGACCTGCTCCGCATGGGACAGTAAGCCTGCTGCAATGTTCCTTCTTTCGTATGTTCTATATATATATATATATATATATATATATATATATATATATATATATATATATATATATATATATATATATATATATATATATATATATATATATATATATATATATATATATATATATATATAATGTCGTGCCGAATATGTAAAACTTGCCATCTTTACTGGCTGCCTTAGATCAAAGTCTAGCGCAAGCTGGACTCCAAGGTATTGGTCCAGTGTGGGTAGATTGGTAAATAACTGCGTACCTTGTTCCAAGGTTCGTAGGTTCGAGTCTCCTTCGGCCAGAGATCAGCGTTTGTGTATATTTCGCCTGCTCTTGCGAATTCCTTGCATTGTTAATATCTCTAGTAAGGCTGATGCATGCAGGGGATGAGACGAAAAGCTGTAAGCCTTCTCCCTGAAAGCTGGCTGCCTTGGATCAAAGTCTAGCGCAAGCTGGACTCCAAGGTATTGGTCCAGTGTGGGTAGATCGGTAAAGCACTGCGTACCTTGTTCCAAGGTTCGTAGGTTCGAGTCTCCTTCAGCCAGAGATAGTGTTTGTGTATATTTCGCCTGCTCTTGCGAATTCCTTGTATATATATATATATATATATATATATATATATATATATATATATATATATATATATATATATATATATAATGTGAACCATTAACACTGTGACACTCATTTCACATGAGATCACCAGATGGAAAGAGCAAGATGTGAGGATAGCATCACCACGAAAAGTTATCTCCTAGACTACTACTGATAATAACAAGAAAAGTTAGACAACCGTTGATCTGAATCCCACCAGCAACTCTATTGCCAAGAGTTTTGTAGACGACCACTGACTTGGACGCAAAGTGTTCTCTAAACTGCTCTTTAGGCAAATCAAAATTTAGACCGTCCGTAGTATGGTTTGATTTGTCCGGATTCCTTTTTATAAAATTAACGACTTTAAACTGTCGTCTGCTTAAACTTTTGTACTTCTTTCGCTTACTTGTACGTGTTGTTCGTATTGTTTCAAGGGAGAAAGTGCACATCCATGTCATTAAAGAATGAAAAGGCACAATGAAGTGACTGGAACAACACAATTAACCCACACATAGGAGAAAGACAAGTCGTTACGAGTTTCTTTCTCTTCTGTGCGAGTTATTTGTGTGTTATACCCATGTCACTGTTGTCATGAGGTTCAGCCTGATTACTAATCTATTGATGGTGTTTATCTTCCTTATTGCCCACTCATGTTTACCAGTCTTTTATATCCCTTACTATGCCATGATCTGGATGGTGGGAATCAAAGGACAACATGGCTTCGTATCCCAGAAATTCGTTGCGCAGTGACGTAATCGATCATATCTTGGTATAACAATTTCTGTTACAACCTGGTATGACATTATACCATATCCCTGTATAATATTCTGCAGCATCTCAGGATAGTTACCTTTCGGTATTGCAGCTTTGCTACGTCCCAGTACGGTAATTACCAAAACCTAGTATGGTAATCTTTGTCACATCCTCATGTGGTACTTTCTCCCACATCCACGTATAGTAATTGGTACGTCTGACTAATGTTATCTACCACATAACAGTATGTTAATGTCTGCCACATTGAGGTATGGTTATTTGTACCACGTCCCGTTAGGGCAGTTTACTCCACAGTGACTATCGTTACTGTGACATCCCAGTATGGTAATCTCATCCCAGTGAGATAATTACCGCATCTCGATGTGGCAATCTACGTGGTAGGAAAACTTCTGCAGCACTTCAGCAAATCGTCATTCCTTAACAGATAATTAGCTAACTATTAAAGGACAAAGTTCACTTAATCAAGGATTATCGTAGCTAATAAAAACGTCAGGATTAAAATATTTCATACATTCTATTATTGGGAACAGGTTAACATCTCCAAATTTCAAGGTGTAGTTTACTTTCACGGGTTTTAGTTCAGCGTATTTAATTATCTCAGTGGAATCAAGATTGATTTCGAGAGCCTTTTTGTTCTTCAGAAAGAGATCATTCTAACTGGTGTCACTCAGCCTGGAAGACAGAAGAAAACTTTTTTGATAAATGATTTAGAAAACCGAAAGTTGAAGAATGAGACACTTGTGCAACATTTGGGATACTTTATTTAGGAAACGTTTCGCCACGCAGTGGCTTTATCAGTCCAATACTGAGCACATCGATTCCAGGCTTAGGGATTGATTACCTCGAACTACTACGCCTCTCTTTCCACCGTTCTTCTTTGTATTGAACTGTGTGGCGAAACGAGTTTCCTCAATAAAAATCCCCAAATGTTGCATACGTGTCTCTTTCTTCAAGAAAACTTTCGTTTCACTCCAGGCTCCTAACCTCGAGACATTGAAAGGTACCAACGACTCTATGACTCAACCGGAAACGGGGTTGGCAACACATGATGGAAGTGAGTGGAAGCTCAAGTTGTTGGCTTGACTGACGAAGAATGTAAGCTTAATCAGTGCTCTAAGGTTTTGCGGGGAATTTTCCAGCAGAGAAAATAGCTCATTGAGCTCTTGATAAGGCACGCATTCGTAAGAAACCACTGCAGAAAATTTAAACAGAGTTACCGCAAAGTAATCATGGCTGCTTAGCAGAGGCTGGCGAGATTGACGAGTCCTCGACGTTGTGTATTGAGACTAGGACAACAACAAAAGATTTGTGGCAGTCTAGTTGCTACGACACTCAGTAAGACATCTGGAAATCCAAATACGCCTCCCTTCGGACAAATGTGGAGATTGTTAGTCTAGGCAGACGAAGATTATCAGAAGTCTTCGAAGGAACCAAGGGTGTTGTCCGCTGCAGATCAACATCTCCTAGACCTACCGACATTACTGCCACAAAATCAACAGTCCTTAATTTTTTTTTCACCTACAGTCAACGATTACCTGGTAATCACTAAAGCTGTGCAAGTACCAACCAATAACAACAACATGAAGAATTCACCATGAGTCATCTTACCAAGCTCATTAGCTAAATAATCATCAAAGTAAACAACACACCCAACATAGATTTTCAGCCTAACGTATTACAGAAGAAACGAATGTAATTTAAATATAAAGAATAGAGTTTCTTGCCACACAGTGACTACTACTAGTGCAGTATCATACCGAGTACGAGAATTTTCTTCCCTCGTAACAAAAAAAACGCACCATCAACAACTGCTCGAGAGATGTAATGCGTAATACCTGTCAGAGGCTATTTAACCGGATATGCAAGACTAGCTATTTTAATCAATGAGAAGCACTAAACCAGTAGGAGTCGTATAGCATCTGGCGAATGGGAGGTAATCAGGTTCTTTAAAATCACACGGCTGCATCTGGAGAAGCCAAAATTCTATTTATGTTGACAGTGCGAAGAGATATGTCAAAAACCTGACTGCATCGTTAACCTTCTTCATGAGCTAATGCTAATATTTTTCTGGTCAACACACAGCTTCTTGATGTAGTTATCTTATCAGAAACATTTATTTACGACGGGATTCCTAACTTTTTTCCCCCAAGTTATCTCGATATATTTCGTGAAATGGATGTGCAAAGCAGGTTAGTGGCAGAGATCGAATAGTATACTTAAGCACCTCCACCCACTTCATGTCATTCTTAGTCAACTGCATGTGATTTTTTTCAGACAAGTGAGTGTGTGAAGAGCAAATCAACTTATTAATTACCTAAGTACGTAAATGTTGATGATAAACAGGAGCAACAGGTGTAGAATTGCCTTCACGTCTCTACTCGTCAAAGACCGAACCCGGGTAATTTGGTATAGAGTCCAAGACGCTGCCACTAAACTACAAGCCACCATGATTGTAGACGACTTCATGCAATATCTCGTACAGAGGAAACGTGATCAAATTCCTCGCACATGTCGACTGGAAATCTTTGTGAATTTTTCACCTCTGTCTCTTGGTCTTCCGTCAGCCTAGCTGCAACGGACCTACTTGAATACATAAGTTGCATACTGAATGCTTGCGTCGACACCTCAAACAACATAGTTGTAGTCACTAAAGTAAACTTCTCAACAGTTCTTGATGCAGAATCGCTCGCATAGTTTGACAGAGAGAGAGAGAGAGAGAGAGAGAGAGAGAGAGAGAGAGAGAGAGAGAGAGAGGGAGGGAGGGAAGGAAGGAAGGGGGGGGGGAGAGACAGAGTGGGAAAACTGGGTAGCTTTTCAAACAGAATTTGTCACTATTGGGTATAATCACACTGAATTTACAGCATAAAAAAAATGGCTCAGTGACAGTAGATGATCAGACATTCAGATTAGCCTTTATTCAGCTATTATCGCAATATGAAATAGATAACAAATACAAGATCTGAAAGATATAATAATAAAAAAAAACGAAGCATCCTTTCCACAACAAAAATCCCCACAAACAAACCTGTCGGTTATTGGACGACATCTTAGAGAATTCCATCTCAAAATCGGGAGCTTAATTACCAATTCCATATAGGTACTCTTCAAGACTTTCTATTAAGAACTGAGGGAATAAAATAGGTAGTTGGCTTCTTAGTGAAGTAACTGAATGCAGGAAAAGCTATAAGGCTCGAAGATGTCCCTTTTAGTTGGCTGCGAGGCGTTCTGACATCTGAAATCTCTCATTCTTACCGTCTCTATTTAGTACCAGGTAAATAACTCTTTGAAAGGAGAAAAGTGTAGTACTAATTCAAAATAGAGGTGGAAGGCGGTCAGCAATTAGTTACAACTGTCAATCATCGTTTAACAAAAATGAGACGGAAATCTCATGAAGACTAACAGTATTTTGTCGCTGTCACTTCCTGCTGTGGGAGCGACAAAATGGTTTTAGATAAGGTGGTTTTTGAAGTCTGTTGAACCTCTTCACTAAGTGGCAGTAGTCACTGGACGAATTCAGATTCAGTAGTGTGGGATCCAAACGGTGTATTGCCAACAGTCCCAGTAAAAGTTTGATGTGCATAACGTCCTTTCCCAACCATCAACTGCGTTTTTGACATCACCTGAGCCTTCCAGTATGTTAAACATACAAATACTACTAGGAATCTTATGCTTCACTATATATCATTTTAGTGATTAGCTTCAAGGTGCTGCTCTTCAGAGCTGTTTTTACTGGAACAAGTCTAAGAGTCATTCCCTGGTAACTAGTGTGTACCAGAGGAAAATGTGCCTGGTCCTTTTCTCTGGGTAAATTTTAATCTCCGTAGTATATACTAAGCAAAAATCTGCCCAAGTCTTAATATGGTGAGTAATGTTGAACACACCTGAGGCCCATTACATGATCAGAGGAATTTTGCTTACATACAAGCACAGGAATGACCAATATGGGAAGTCTTCGAGATCAGTATTAACGGCTGTACCATATAATTAGGATATAAGAACTTCACTTTGTAATATATTAGAAGCTTAATCTTCAGTTTTATAAGTAATATAGTATACTATTTTTTTTAAACACATGAATTGCTCTGGCCACGTATCACTTCCTGCACATCTGAGTGGACAGGTGATGTCTTAAGTGGAGCTGAGCGCTGGTTGTCACGTAGAACAAGAGTTCTAAAGTAGTAGGTTTAAAATCCCACAAGTGTGAACCATGGCTGAGAAAATGGAATTGACCGAGGAAACGTGAGAGAGAGACTCGCTTGATGAACAATCGCAGGCGACGTTGAGCAAAATTTATCCTTAATGCATTTCCAGAAATCCTCTGAGAAACAGGTTGTATATCGTGCTTCTTACACAGTCGGTCAGATAAGTTGAATCTTGATCCTCAGCTACCGTTTTCGTCTACTGGAGATAAACTATTTTATCATTCATTCTTCCCAATCCTCCACTTGACACGTTTATTCTCGGAGCTTTAATGTTTTCACTTTGCTATTGACTCATTTCTATTCGTAAATTTTGTAATTATATGTACCTTTAAATGGTTGCTTGATATTTTTTCCTTGTTTCTTTCTCCGATCCACTTCAAATTTTCAACGGTGGCGTAATGTAACTTGGTCAGGGTTCATGTACCTGTTGAAAGGTGCAGGTGCTCTTTAGTTAGTTTTATGTTGACCATTTGCTAGTCTCTCTTGCACGGCTTCAGAATTTCAACACTTGTGTATCCTACTTAAAAGAACGTTGGGACTGTTAATGGAGTGTACACAATACACTAAGAACCCTCATATGGGAGAATGAAACTTATGAAGTAGTTTCGGTCCGACTCGGATCATTAACTAGTCGAAGATGATGGTATAACAACACGGACACGTTGGTAAGTAAGACACACATGCAACAGTTAGGTATCTTTATTCCGAAACGTTTGGACTACACAGTAGGCTTCTTCAGTCGAGTACAGAGGCAGCAGAAGATAGAAAGACGATGTCTACCTGGAGGGTATTCCGGGGATCAACGCCCCCGCGGCCAGGTCCATGAACAGGCCTTTCGGTGGGTCAGGACCTGATCAACGTGGTTGTTACTGCTGGCCGCACCTAGTCCAACGTACGCACCACAGCCCGGCTAATCCGGCGCTGACTTGAGGTTTCTGTCCAGCTCTTTCTTGAAGATAACCAGGGGTCTGTTGGTAATTTCCCTTATGGCTGGTGGAAGGCTGTTGAACAGTCTTGGTCCCCGGACACTTGTGTTTTCTCTTAGTGTACTAATGGCCTCCCTACTTTTCACTGGGGATATGTTGCATCGCCTGGCAAGTCTTTTGCTTTCGTAGGGAGTGATTTCTGTGTGCAGATTAGAGACCAGTCCCTCTAGGATTTTCCAGGTGTAGATTATGATGTATCTGTCTCGCCTGCGCTCCAGTGAGTACAAGTCAGTCCATCACCCTGGAAGACATAGTTTTGAGGTGGTCACTCTCAGCCTGGCGGGGAGTTCTGTTCTATAGTTAAACCAAGTCAGACCGATTGTTTGTATATTGTTCCAGTCACGGTATTGTACCCTTTTATTCTCTAACCGCATTACAAACTTATGCCGCGATGTGTACTATTCCTTTAGCATGCACTGAGATAGACGAGGCTGGGGTTATGGGATACACGAATATCTTTCTTGGCTCGCAAAGCAACCGAAACACCTTTAATCTTACGCTT
Organism: Cherax quadricarinatus; assembly: GCF_038502225.1. Lineage (NCBI taxonomy): Eukaryota > Metazoa > Arthropoda > Malacostraca > Decapoda > Parastacidae > Cherax > Cherax quadricarinatus. The sequence continues at coordinate 57,627,437 of NC_091292.1, forward strand.
ATTCTCGATATATTAACAATTAACTCAGGCAACCCTTGCACCCTGGCCAGTCTCCCTCAGACAACACTTGCACCCTGGCCAGACTCCCTCAGGCAACACTTGCACCCTGGCCAATCTCCCTCAAGCAACACTTGCACCCTGGCCAGTCTCCCTCAGTCAACATTTGCACCCTGGCCAGTCTCCCTCAGTCAACACTTGCACCCTGGCCAGTCTCCCTCAGCCAACACGTGCACCCTGGCCAGTCTCCCTCAGGCAACACTTACACCCTGGCCAGTCTCCCTCAATCAACACTTGCACCCTGGCCAGTCTCCCTCAGGCAACACTTGCACCCTGGCCAGTCTCCCTCAGGCAACAATTGCACCCTGGCCAGTCTCACTCAGGCAACACTTGCACCCTGACCAGTCTCCCTCAGGCAACACTTGCACCCTGACCGGTCTCCCTCAGGCAACACTTGCACCCTGACCAGTCTCCCTCAGGCAACACTTGCACCCTGACCAGTCTCCCTCAGGCAACACTTGCACCCTGACCAGTCTCCCTCAGGCAACACTTGCACCCTGACCAGTCTCCCTCAGGCAACACTTGCACCCTGACCGGTCTCCCTCAGGCAACACTTGCACCCTGACCAGTCTCCCTCAGGCAACACTTGCACCCTGACCAGTCTCCCTCAGGCAACACTTGCACCCTGACCAGTCTCCCTCAGGCAACACTTGCACCCTGACCAGTCTCCCTCAGGCAACACTTGCACCCTGGCCAGTCTCCCTCAGGCAACACTTGCACCCTGGCCAGTCTCCCTCAGGCAACACTTGCACCCTGGCCAGTCTCCCTCAGGCAACACTTGCACCCTGGCCAGTCTCCCTCAGGCAACACTTGCACCCTGACCAGTCTCTCTCAGGCAACACTTGCACCCTGGCCAGTCTCCCTCAGGCAACATTTGCACCCTGGCCTGTCTCCCTCAGGCAACACTTGCACCCTGACCGGTCTCCCTCAGGCAACACTTGCACCCTGACCGGTCTCCCTCAGGCAACACTTGCACCCTGACCGGTCTCCCTCAGGCAAGACTTGCACCCTGGCCAGTCTCGCTCAGGCAAGACTTGCACCCTGGCCAGTCTCCCTCAGGCAACACTTGCACCCTGCCCGATCTCCCTCAGGCAACACTTGCACCCTGGCCAGTCTCCCTCAGGCAACACTTGCACCCTGACCGGTCTCCCTCAGGCAACACTTGCACCCTGGCCAATCTCCCTCAGGCAACACTTGCACCCTGGCCAGTCTCCCTCAGGCAACACTTGCACCCTGACCAGTCTCTCTCAGGCAACACTTGCACCCTGGCCAGTCTCCCTCAGGCAACACTTGCACCCTGGCCAGTCTCCCTCAGGCAACACTTGCACCCTGGCCAGTCTCCCTCAGGCAACACTTGCACCCTGGCCAGTCTCCCTCAGGCAACATTTGCACCCTGGCCAGTCTCCCTCAGGCAACACTTGCACCCTGACCAGTCTCTCTCAGGCAACACTTGCACCCTGGCCAGTCTCTCTCAGACAACACTTGCACCCTGGCCAGTCTCCCTCAGGCAACACTTGCACCCTGGCCAGTCTCCCCCAGGCAACACTTGCACCCTGGCCAGTCTCCCTCAGGCAACACTTGCACCCTGGCCAGTCTCCCTCAGGCAACACTTACACCCAGACCGGTCTCCCTCAGGCAACACTTGCACCCTGGCCAGTCTCCCTCAGGCAACACTTGCACCCTGGCCAGTCTCCCTCAGTCAACACTTGCACCCTGGCCAGTCTCCCTCAGGCAACACTTGCACCCTGGCCAGTCTCCCTCAGGCAACACATGCACCCTGGCCAGTCTCCCTCAGGCAACACTTGCACCCTGGCCAGTCTCCCTCAGGCAACACTTGCACCCTGGCCAGTCTCCCTCAGGCAACACTTGCACCCTGGCCAGTCTCCCTCAGGCAACACTTGCACCCTGGCCAGTCTCCCTCAGGCAACACTTGCACCCTGGCAAGTCTCCCTCAGGCAACACTTGCACCCTGGCCAGTCTCCCTCAGGCAACACTTGCACCCTGGCCGGTCTCCCTCAGGCAACACTTGCACCCTGGCTGGTCTCCCTCAGGCAACACTTGCACCCTGGCCAGTCTCCCTCAGGCAACACTTGCACCCTGACCAGTCTCCCTCAGGCAACACTTGCACCCTGGCCAGTCTCCCTCAGGCAACACTTGCACCCTGACCGGTCTCCCTCAGGCATCACTTGCACCCTGGCCAGTCTCCCTCAGGCAACACTTGCACCCTGACCGGTCTCCCTCAGGCAACACTTGCACCCTGGCCAGTCTCCCTCAGGCAACACTTGCACCCTGGCCAGTCTCCCTCAGTCAACACTTGCACCCTGGCCAGTCTCCCTCAGGCAACACTTGCACCCTGGCCAGTCTCCCTCAGGCAACACTTGCACCCTGGCCAGTCTCCCTGGAGATCGTCACTACTGGCCTACATACAACCCCACGAATTTCAAAATAAAAAAAAATCGCCTTCACGGTTCTATTTATTTTATTTTATTATCACACTGGCCGATTCCCACCAAGGCAGGGTGGCCCGAAAAAGAAAAACTTTCACCATCATTCACTCCATCACTGTCTTGCCAGAAGGGTGCTTTACACTACAGTTTTTAAACTGCAACATTAACACCCCTCCTTCAGAGTGCAGGCACTGTACTTCCCATCTCCAGGACTCAAGTCCGGCCTGCCGGTTTCCCTGAACCCCTTCATAAATGTTACTTTGCTCACACTCCAACAGCACGTCAAGTATTAAAAACCATTTGTCTCCATTCACTCCTATCAAACACGCTCATGCATACCTGCTGGAAGTCCAAGCCCCTCGCACACAAAACCTCCTTTACCCCCTCTCTCCAACCTTTCCTAGGCCGACCCCTACCCCGCCTTCCTTCCACTACAGACTGATACACTCTTGAAGTCATTCTGTTTCGCTCCATTCTCTCTCCATGTCCGAACCACCTCAACAACCCTTCCTCAGCCCTCTGGACAACAGTTTTGGTAATCCCGCACCTCCTCCTAACTTCCAAACTACGAATTCTCTGCATTATATTCACACCACACATTGCCCTCAGACATGACATCTCCACTGCCTCCAGCCTTCTCCTCGCTGCAACATTCATCACCCATGCTTCACACACATATAAGAGCGTTGGTAAAACTATACTCTCATACATTCCCCTCTTTGCCTCCAAGGACAAAGTTCTTTGTCTCCACAGACTCCTAAGTGCACCACTCACTCTTTTTCCCTCATCAATTCTATGATTCACCTCATCTTTCATAGACCCATCCGCTGACACGTCCACTCCCAAATATCTGAATACATTCACCTCCTCCATACTCTCTCCCTCCAATCTGATATTCAATCTTTCATCACCTAATCTTTTTGTTATCCTCATAACCTTACTCTTTCCTGTATTCACCTTTAATTTTCTTCTTTTGCACATCCTACCAAATTCATCCACCAATCTCTGCAACTTCTCCTCAGAATCTCCCAAGAGCACAGTGTCATCAGCAAAGAGCAGTTGTGACAACTCCCACTTTGTGTGTGATTCTTTATCTTTTAACTCCACGCCTCTTGTCAAGACCCTCTCATTTACTTCTCTTACAACCCCATCTATAAATATATTAAACAACCACGGTGACATCACACATCCTTGTCTAAGGCCTACTTTTACTGGGAAATAATTTCCCTCTTTCCTACATACTCTAACTTGAGCCTCACTATCCTCGTAAAAACTCTTCACTGCTTTCAGTAACCTACCTCCTACACCATACACTTGCAACATCTGCCACATTGCCCCCCTATCCACCCTGTCATACGCCTTTTCCAAATCCATAAATGCCACAAAGACCTCTTTAGCCTTATCTAAATACTGTTCACTTATATGTTTCACTGTAAACACCTGGTCCACACACCCCCTACCTTTTCTAAAGCCTCCTTTTTCATCTGCTATCCTATTCTCCGTCTTACTCTTAATTCTTTCAATAATAACTCTACCATACACTTTACCAGGTATACTCAGCAGACTTATCCCCCTATAATTTTTGCACTCTCTTTTATCCCCTTTGCCTTTATACAAAGGAACTATGCATGCTCTCTGCCAATCCCTAGGTACCTTACCCTCTTCCATACATTTATTAAATAATTGCACCAACCACTCCAAAACTATATCCCCACCTGCTTTTAACATTTCTATCTTTATCCCATCAATCCCGGCTGCCTTACCCCCTTTCATTTTACCTACTGCCTCACGAACTTCCCCCACACTCACAACTGGCTCTTCCTCACTCCTACAAGATGTTATTCCTCCTTGCCCTATACACGAAATCACAGCTTCCCTATCTTCATCAACATTTAACAATTCCTCAAAATATTCCCTCCATCTTCCCAATACCTCTAACTCTCCATTTAATAACTCTCCTCTCCTATTTTTAACTGACAAATCCATTTGTTCTCTAGGCTTTCTTAACTTGTTAATCTCACTCCAAAACTTTTTCTTATTTTCAACAAAATTTGTTGATAACATCTCACCCACTCTCTCTCATTTGCTCTCTTTTTACATTGCTTCACCACTCTCTTAACCTCTCTCTTTTTCTCCATATACTCTTCCCTCCTTGCATCACTTCTACTTTGTAAAAACTTCTCATATGCTAACTTTTTCTCCCTTACTACTCTCTTTACATCATCATTCCACCAATCGCTCCTCTTCCCTCCCGCACCCACTTTCCTGTAACCACAAACTTCTGCTGAACACTTTAACACTACATTTTTAAACCTACCCCATACCTCTTCGACCCCATTGCCTATGCTCTCATTAGCCCATCTATCCTCCAATAGCTGTTTATATCTTACCCTAACTGCCTCCTCTTTTAGTTTATAAACCTTCACCTCTCTCTTCCCTGATGCTTCTATTCTCCTTGTATCCCATCTACCTTTTACTCTCAGTGTAGCTACAACTAGAAAGTGATCTGATATATCTGTGGCCCCTCTATAAACATGTACATCCTGAAGTCTACTCAACAGTCTTTTATCTACCAATACATAATCCAACAAACTACTGTCATTTCGCCCTACATCATATCTTGTATACTTATTTATCCTCTTTTTCTTAAAATATGTATTACCTATAACTAAACCCCTTTCTATACAAAGTTCAATCAAAGGGCTCCCATTATCATTTACACCTGGCACCCCAAACTTACCTACCACACCCTCTCTAAAAGTTTCTCCTACTTTAGCATTCAGGTCCCCTACCACAATTACTCTCTCACTTGGTTCAAAGGCTCCTATACATTCACTTAACATCTCCCAAAATCTCTCTCTCTCCTCTGCATTCCTCTCTTCTCCTGGTGCATACACGCTTATTATGACCCACTTCTCGCATCCAACCTTTACTTTAATCCACATAATTCTTGAATTTACACATTCATATTCTCTTTTCTCCTTCCATAACTGATCATTTAACATTACTGCTACCCCTTCCTTTGCTCTAACTCTCTCAGATACTCCAGATTTAATCCCATTTATTTCCCCCCACTGAAACTCCCCTACCCCCTTCAGCTTTGTTTCGCTTAGGGCCAGGACATCCAACTTCTTTTCATTCATAACATCAGCAATCATCTGTTTCTTGTCATCCGCACTACATCCACGCACATTTAAGCATCCCAGTTTTATAAAGTTTTTCTTCTTCTCTTTTTTAGTAAATGTCTACAGGAGAAGGGGTTACTAGCCCATTGCTCCCGGCATTTTAGTCGCCTCATACGACAGGCATGGCTTACGGAGGAAAGATTCTTTTCCACTTCCCCATGGACAATAGAAGAAATAAAGAAGAACAAGAGCTATTTAGAAAAAGGAGAAAAACCTAGATGTATGTATATATATATATGCATGTGCATGTCTGTGAAGTGTGACCAAAGTGTAAGTAGGAGTAGCAAGATATCCCGGTTATCTAGCATGTTTATGAGACAGAAAAAGAAACCAGCAATCCTTCCATCATGCAAAACAGTTACAGGTTTCTGTTTCACAGTCATCTGGCAGGACGGTAGTACTTCCCTGGGTGGTTGCTGTCTACCAACCTACTACCCTTCATGAAATGTTTTTGTTTGTGTGACAGTCACTCATTACCGCTCGTTGCTTATACGATAAGTCTGGTGACACTCGCTGGAAGTAGCAGTGTGTGTGTGTGTGTGTGTGTGTGTGTGTGTGTGTGTGTGTGTGTGTGTGTGTGTGTGTGTGTGTGTGTGTGTGTGTGTGTGTGTGTGTGTGAGTGAGTGAGTGAGTGAACGAGCAAGTCAGTACCTGCAAGGGTATAACACGTGCTGGAAGCAAGGAACGCTACAGATCTTGTACGAAAGCAAGCGACCGCTTGCCTGGACTTGCGTGTTTGGTGTGACCACGCCTCTACCCACGAGCGTGTGGGCACTTGCTCGGTAAAGGCTTTTTGTTGTTATTCCCCCGGGGCGGCGGTATCGGTGTGGCATCAGAGACCTTCATCAGCTACTGGCAGATACCAATACAAACATTACCTAGCCAAAGAAAGATGGTAAGGTGAATTTACTTGTTGTGCCCAGAGCAAACCAAGCTGGGGTTGCTACCTCCGTCTGCTGCTACATTCGTCTGGTGCCGGTAGTGCATTTTTCTGGTGTTGCGGCGGCAGTCTAGTGCTATACGTTCGTTTGATTCTGTTACATTCATCGGGTACTGCTTTATTCGTCTGGTCTGCTGCTGCTGCTGCATTTGTCTGGTGCTGTTGCTGCATTTGTCTAGTGCTGCTGCATTTGTTTGGTACTGCTGCGTCACTCTGGTGCTGCTACGTTTGTTTGATTCTGCTCCATTCATTTGGTACTGCTGCATCCGTTAGGTCTGCTGCATTACTCATTTCCTGTGTCCGTTTGGTGCTGCTGCGTCCGGCGGGTGTTGCTGCTGCGTCAGCCAGGTGTTGCTGCTGCGTCAGCCAGGTGTTGCTGCTGCGTCAGCCAGGTGTTGCTGCTGCGTCCGCCGGGTATTGCTGCTGCGTCAGCCAGGTGTTGCTGCAGCGTCCGTCGGGTGTCGCTGCTGCGTCCATCGAGTGTCGCTGCTGCGTCCACCCGGTGTTGCTGCGTCCACCTCGCTACCAAAATTTCTCAGTTTTACCGCCCCTTCCCTACCTTCGAGTCTTCACAAGATCATAAATAGAGGGATGTAATATCCCTCTTACAATTACAACCCCGCCACTGAGAAACTGTTGGTGAGACGAGTTAATGATAGGTAATAGTGGGACTTTCAAACAATTTGTTCAAATGCTCTAGGAGAGCAGCATACTAATGAGAGACAGATCGTGTAAAACTGCACGATTAAGGAATCGGTTCTTGTAAGACAAGTGTGTGATTACGTCCGTGATATATAAGACTTGAGGTGCTCTCATTACTTACAAATACGAATGCATGGCGGAAGAACCATTGTTCTTGCTCATATTGTGTGTGTGTGTGTGTATATATATATATATATATATATATATATATATATATATATATATATATATATATTATATATAATACACACACACACGCCTCGCCATTTTATTAGGTACACTTGTACACCTGCTTGTTAATGCAAATATCTAGTCAGTCAGTCACATGCCTGCACCTCAATACCTAAGAACATGCAGGCATGGTCAAGAGGTTCGGTTCTTCTTTAGACCAAACATCAGAATGGGGAAGAAATGTGATCTAGGTGACTTGGACCATGAAGTGATTGTTGGTGCCAGACTGGCTGGTTTGAGTATCTTAGAAACTGCTGATCTCCTGGAATTTGCATGCGTAATATTCTCTAGAGGTTACAGAGAATAGTGAAGAACATGAAGCATCTAGTGAACGGCAGTTCTGTCTGCGAAAACATCTTTTTAAATGAGAGGTCAGAGGAGAATATCCAGACTGGTTCAAGCTGACAAGGAGGCAACAGTAACTCAGACAAGCACTCCTTAAAACAATAGAATGCAGAAACGCATCTCAGGACGCACAACACGTAGAATCTTGAAGTGAATAGACTATATATGCATAAGACTCCACCGGGCAACACTCTTGTCAGTTAAGAACACGAAATCAAGGCTATAGTGAGCACAAGTTCACCAGTTGAAGATTAGAAAAAAGTCCCTTGGTTTGACGAATCACCGTTTCTGCTGCAGCATGCAGATGGTAGAGTCAGAATCTGGCCCTAACCTATGGGATGTGATAGAACTGGAGATTGGCAGCATGAATGTGCAGAAGACAAATCTGCAGCAACTCCGTGATGTTACGTCAACATGGACCAGGATCTCCATGCCACGAAGACTTCAGGCTGTTCTGGGGGCAAAGAGGAGCCCTGGCCAGTATTAGAAGGGTGTACCTATTAAAGGGGCCACTAAGTCTATAAAGAGACACACACACACACACACGCACGCTCACACAAACACGCTCGCGCACACACACACACACACACACACACACACACACATGTGAAGTTGATGAGAAGAATTCATTCGGACGAGGACCAAGCAGAACTACAAAGGGTTCTGGACAGGCTGCAGGCCTGGTCCAGAAACTGGCTCCTAGAGTTCAACCCCACCAAGTGCATAGTCATGAAGATTGGGGAAGGGCAAAGAAGACTGCAAACGGAGTACAGTCTAGGAGGGCCAGATACTACAAACCTCACTCAAGGATTCCGACATCTCAAGAAGGAATCATTCAGGACCCTGTACTCCGTATATGTCAGGCCTATATTGGAGTATGCAGCACCAGTTTGGAACCCATACCTTGCCAAGCATGTAAGGAAATTAGAAAAAGTGCAAGAGTTTGCAAGGAGACTAGTCCCGGAGCTAAGGGGTATGTCCTACGAGGAGAGGTTAAGCGAATCGACCTGGGGACACTGGAGGACAAGGAAGATAGGGGGGACATATAATAACGACACATAAAATACTGAGAGAAATCGACAAGGTGGATAGAGACTGGATGTTCCAGAGATGGGACACAGCAAGAAGGGGTCACAGTTGGAAATTGAAGACTCATATGAATGACAGGGATGTTAGAAAATATTTTTTCAGTCCTGGAAGTGATGTAGTGGAGTCAAGATCCATACATAGCTTTAAGAAGAGGTATGATGAAGCTAATGGAGCAGGGTGACCTAGTAGCGACCAGTGATGAGGCGGAGCCAGGAGCTGTGAATCGACCCCTGCAATCAAAAGTAGGTGAGTATATATATATATATATATATATATATATATATATATATATATATATATATATATATATATATATATATATATATATTACACATTAAGGAAAAAAGATAATGTTGAGATAGTGAGAGAATAGGGGCAGTTTACAGGCAAATTTGTTTCATGTATGCAGTTGGGTCCTAACAAAAGTAAATTATTAAAACAGTCTAAGCCAAAAACAATAATTTTATGAGCAACTATCTCTACACTTTAAAATCGTAAACATTAATCATGGAGACAGTTATTTGTTCTCTCTGCGGTAGCACCAACAATGAGGAACTCTCAAACTAACTAGTATTTTTCTCCACAAACAGCAATGTTTTTCAGAAAACTCTTGACAGCGACTCAGTGAAGTGAGTTTTTTTTATTACAATTTTTCTTAATTCAAAATACACCGTCTCAGTTTTGTTTCTTAATAATAAACATTTACCGAATTAAAAAAAATATTCTAATGAAGAATATTAATAAATATACCATACCTGGAATGATTCACAATTAGCACAGATTTGAGAAATTAGAGATAAAGCTTGACTCGGTATGTCTACGAATGCTCAAAACGTCGTACATGCTAGTACATGCAGAATCACTTCTTTGTTCTCCAAAACGAATGTACTTCAGTGGTCATTGAGGATAAAGATACCACTAACTCCCCGCAATGCCCGGGTGTTGCGCATGTGTCTTAATTTCATCTTGTCGGTATTATATACCATTCTTGTACTACTACTACTACTACCACCACCTCTTCCTGCCTATATATAGCCGTCCTGCGCCACTTCTGGTTAGTGTGACTTTGTAAATGGTCCAAGTCGGACCGAAACGTCGTCGTAAGCTTCTCTCTTTTATGTGCGGGTTATTTGTGTATCGTTCCAGTCACGGTATTGTGCCTTTTTTTGTTATTTGCCAATACGACATTTTTCAAAGCATAGTTCAGTCCGCCCAGACTACTTATGTTCCAAATAGGGAAATTAGATGAAGTGAAAATTATTCTAAATGAAAAAATAGATTAAAATATCTCTTAGGTCAGAATGAGGCATTTACAGACGAATCAAAAGAGAACGAGAGAGAGAGAGAGAGAGGCGGGGGGAAGAGGCACTTAAGAAATCAATATATTTAATAAAAAAGAGATAAAATGAATAAGAAAAGCGAACCCTGATGAACTGTTCTAAAGGGTTATAAAGGAATTTAAAGAGGAACTTGCAAACCATTGGCTAGACTTTTCAACATATCACTACAAACTGGCATAGTGCCAGATAACTGGAAAATGGTAAATGTGATAGCAATCTACAAAGCAGCAGACAGGTCTTTAGCTTCGAATTATAGACCAATTAGCCTAACCTCCGTTGTGAGAAAATTTATGTAATCAATTGCCAAGGCTATCCGAAACCACCTTGATATAATAATAATATCTTTATTTACTACAAGTACATGTACAAGGTATACAGTCCTAGCTGACATCAATGACATACTGCTATATACAAAGCCCCTTGTTATGCTGAGCATTTCGGGCAAATTAGGTCAGTTTTGTCCCAGGATGCGACCCACACCAGTCGACTAACACCCAGGTGCCCATTTTACTGATGGGTGAACAGGGACAGGGACAGCAGGTCTTTTATGGAAACACCGGAGGAGATTCGAACCCCGGACCTCAGTGTGTGAACTGAGTGCGTTAGCGATCGAACTACGGGGCACCTAAACTATGTGCCCCGAGTGAGGAACGAACTAACGGTCTTGAGATTATGAGATTCAAATTAAAAAATCGCAGCACGATTGTACAAAGGGGCGTTCCTGCCTTGCGAATTTGCAGACTTTTTTCACTAAGGTATGTGAGGAGGTAAATCATGGCAAGGACAATAATATTGTGTATATGGACTCGGTGGGGCTTTTGATAGAGTTCCACATCGGAGGCTACTTAAGAAAATTAATTCACACGAAATAGGCGAGGCATTTTTTCCTGGAGAGAGGTATTGTTGACAGGCAACAGAAAGTTTGCATAAATGGGGATAAAATCAGAAAGGTGACGCGTCAAAAGCGGTGTTCCATAGAGGTCAATGTTGAACCCTTTGCTGTTCACAATATACAAAACGACATAGATGAGGGAAATAAATAGGGACATAAGCAAGTTTGCCGATGACACCAAAATAGGCCGTCGGATTAATTTCGATGAAGACACCAGGGCCCTACAGGAAGATCTGAATAAATTGATACACTGGTCAGAGAAGTGGCAAATGCAGTTTAATAGAGACAAAAGCAAAGTTCTCAACCTTGGAAAATAACCGTGACGCTTATAAACTAAATAATGTAGATCTTACTCTGTTTGCGAAAAAGATTTAGTAGTTCTGGTTAGCAGTAATCTAAAACCAAGACAACAGTGCACAAGTGTTCGCAATAAAGCGAATAGAATTTTTGGCTTTATATCAAGATGTATAAATAACAAGAGTCTTCAAGTTATTCTTCAGCACTATATATCGTTGGTTATTCCTCATGTAGATTGTTGCACAGTTCTGGTCACCGTATTACAGAATGTGCATAAATGTGCTGGGAAATGTACAGAGAAGGATGACAAAGCTGATCACGTGTATCAGAAATCTGCACTCTGTAGAAAGGCGTAGAATTAAGCGGAGATATGATTGAGGTGTATAAATGGAAAACAGGAATACATAATTGGGGATGCAAATAACGTGTTAAAAATATTTAACCAAGACAAGATCTGCAAAAAATTAGATTGAGAAAGGATATAGGAAAGCATTGGTTGTGAATGAGTGAAACAAACTCTGTAGTAAGGTCACCGAGTAACTTTCGAAATAGGTACATGCGTGGGTGTGACTTGGACGTGCCTAGCATGGGCCAGTAGGCTTGTAGCAGTGCACCTCCTTGTGTTCTTTGTTCTAAAGAGTACTTCAGGAAAAAAACACTTAATTTTGTATTCCATTACTCGTTGTGTCGCTGTCACCTCCCGGGATTCCTCTCTACATATACAGTTCTCATCACTTTTGTATGTTACCCTTGGAAATGAATACAAAATCGAGAGTACAATTTCTTTATAAAATACCACCCAGGAGGAATATTCCAAAGCTGTGGTTATTAGAGAGAATGGAAAGATGCGCCAGAGGCTGAGAAAATATGTTGGCATGCAGGAGTTTTATGAACTAGAGATGAGACGAGGATGTTTTATGAGCTAGAGAAAAGACGAGGATGTTTTATTAGCTAGAGAAGAGACGAGGATGTTTTATGAGCTAGAGAAGAGACGAGGATGTTTTATGAGCTAGAGAAGAGATGTTTTATGAGCTCGAGAAGAGACGAGGATGTTTTATGAAGCTAAAAGGAATTTCATCCTAGCCACCTTTAACTCGGAGTTTATTTTGTCAGTGGCTCACATTGCCCATATTTTTAATGTCTTCAACGCCCTCAACATTAAGCTAGAAATTAAGGCACACGGAATAGGAGGAGAAATTTTACCTGGGTAGAGGCATGGCTGACAAATAGACAGCAGAGAGTTTGCATAAATGGGGAGAAATCAGAATGGGGGCACGTCACAAGCGGTGTTCCTCAGGGGTCAGTGTTGGGCCCGTTGTTGTTCACATTTTACATAAACGACATAGATGAGGGAATAAATAGCGACATAAGCAAATTTGCTGATGACACCAAAATAGGCCGTCCAATTCATTCTAATGAGGACACTAGAGCACTCCAGGATGATTTGAATAGACTGGTTCAATGGTCGGAGAAGTGGCAGATGCAGTTTAATATTAACAAATGCAAAGTTCTAAATGTTGGACAGGTAAATAACCATGCCACATATAAACTAAATAATGTAGATCTTAATACTACTGATTGCGAAAAGGATTTAGGAGATCTGGTTAGCAGTAATTTAAAACCAAGACAACAGTGCATTAGTGTTCGCAATAAAGCTAACAGAATTCTTGGCTTCATATCTAGAGGTATAAATAATAGAAGCCCTCAAGTTGTTCTTCAACTCTATATATCCTTGGTTAGGCCTCATTTAGACTATGCTGCTCAGTTCTGGTCACCGTATTACAGAATGGATATAAATGCTCTGGAAAACGTACAGAGGAGGATGACAAAGATGATCCCATGTATCAGAAATCTTCCCTATGAGGATAGACTGAGGGCCCTGAATCTGCACTCTCTTGAAAGGCGTAGAATTAGGGAGGATATGATCGAGGTGTATAAATGGAAAACAGGAATAAATAAAGGGGATGTAAATAGCGTGCTGAAAATTTTCAGCCAAGACAGGACTCGCAGCAGTGGTTTCAAGTTGGAAAAATTCAGATTCAGGAAGGATATAGGAAAGCACTGGTTTGGTAATAGAGTTGTGGATGAGTGGAACAAACTCCCGAGTACAGTTATTCAGGCTAAAACATTGTGTAGTTTTACAAATAGGTTAGATAAATACATGAGTGGGTGTGGGTGGGTGTGAGTTGGACCTGACTAGCTTGTGCTGCTGGGTCTGGTGCAGTGCTCCATCCTTGAGTGGAGGTGACCAGACTGGGTGGGTCATTTGGCTAATCCCGGGGGGGGGGGGGCATGGACCTGCTCTGCATGGGACAGTAGGCCTGTTGCAGTGTTCGTTCTTTCTTATGTTCTTATCATTAACACTCACGAAATCGCTGTCCTGAAGTTTTACGACTCGTTCGGAACGAGTTCAATCCCCGCCCGTGGTATGGTATATAATTAACAGGTATGAAAGATAAAAATACTCAACCACACATCGAGAACTACATTTAAGCTCTGAATTACTAGTTCCATTAATATTTTCCCGACCTAAATAAATAAAGTCGTATCAGGACTCCTTTATTCTAAATGTAGTCGAGATTTGGTCCTGACTCTTTGCAAGAACAGTTTCATGAATTAAAATTTGTTTCTGTGTTAAAGGATGACTTTGTAAGTCTTGCCTTGGAGAAGATTTGAATGCAGTATTTATCAGTGTGTGAGAATGTAAGGCAGAACGTCTTTTAAAGTCTTTATCTTATTTTCATCGAAGTAACTACAAAAAATAGAATTTCCATCCGTGGCTGGGGTCGTATTAAAGCAACGAAACAAACTTGATGTGTAAGTAAAGGACACAAAAGCAGTATGGAAGCTTTTATTGGTAGGTGTTTCCCTTGAACACCAAACGATCAGGTTTTCTGTACAATAGGGCACCAATGAATTATGTGAAGCGCGAGGTGACGCTTAACGTCAGGTTACGCAGTTGCCAGAGCAGAAGGTAGGCGAGAGGTTCAGTGAAAATAAAGTTACACATGTTCTGTGATGCTGTTGGTAGTGCTCATTCAGGCTGTTTCGAAACACAGCTCGTTTCTTAAGGTGAAGAAGTGTCTTAAGATGACGTGACATGCACACTCAGTGTTGTTAATCTAATAGGCGGATATTTGCTCTCCGGTGATTATATCCGAGTCCACGACTATCTCACCGACATAAACCTCGACCTTGTCACAGTGAATCGTATAAACCCCAGCTTCAGCCTTTTTCTTAGAGTAGCAATCGTCACGAGCTCTAGTAATGTCTCTTATAGAGAAAGATGTGATGCTGGCAACTCTGTGGCTAGCCTCGTTGACGTTAAATATATGTTAAATGTACTAGGATATTCCTTTTCATTGGAACGTATTGTAATATCTTGGCAATTTTTTATGCGCTTTTTTTCACCTCTGGTTACATGAATATTTAATATCATTGCATGTGAAAGATGTCCTTGATTTCGTTCTAAAAAAAGAGATCACCTGTTATATACTATATAATATTCAGTACATTTAAATATCAAGGGGAAATGGGGACGTAATGTTAAAGAACAACTTGTCAGGAAGAGACACAGGCAAAAACAGTTGAGAACGACTGTTACAATGAAATTCCTGTAATCAAGTAATATATTATCTAATACCATTTTTAGATTTTCTTTTTTATGCCGGACAGATGATTTTTGCCTCACTCGAGGCGGCTGTGAGCATTTCCATTTATTACTGAAAACAATGGGATATTAATAAAAATTAGCAATCTTACATGGCCTTATCGAGATTAATTAACCTACGGTAAATTACCCTAGGGAAGCCTTGTGTTCTAGCTAGTACCACGGGACACTTGATATTATAACCCAACTCCATTTTGGCACTAACCTATGAATTATGAGTTAATGGGAAAAAATTTTTATCCGAAGGAGTCGTAGTCAGGTCATTCCCTTGCTGACAGCCCGAAGGCCACAGAACTTGCTTTAAGATGACAATTTACAAGTACAATCTGCAGTTATTACGTGTAATTGCGGCGTACCAAACAGCAGGAGCCGAGGTAGAGGAGCAGTCACCAGGAAGTGAGTGGGACCACCCCCACTAATCACAGAATCAGGATCTTCCCGCGGGATCTGGAGTCTTGCAGCGGCTGCCAGCTTTTTAGAATTATTGCTAACTTATTCCAGATCTAAGTTTTTTTTTCGTAAGCTAAGGTATACACACGCGCACAAACATAAAATAGGCTACAACAAATAGACGCAAATTCTCGTTCTCTCTCTCTCACATACACCTATTTTCAACGTCAATATATTATTAAAACACAAATGATTGTAATGACAGGAAGTAAAAAGGGTTGTCAGTTGTAGCTGTAAAGAAAAAGGTAGAAATACGCTTGTCAGTGCTGCTTTTTATGTTAGAATATTACAATTTTCATGCGGAAATTTGGCAAGCGAGAATTTATAGCAGTTTCCCATGTGCATTGTTTAGAATCTTAAATATTATTGGTACGACACTGCTGATAAACGTTCATGATTATATATATGATATATATATATATATATATATATATATATATATATATATATATATATATATATATATATATGTATATATATATATATATATATATATATATATATATATATATATATATATAATGTCGTGCCAAATAGGTAAAAATGGTTAATTAGCAAGAACTCATTTAAAATTAAGTACATTCTAAAATTTTCTCTTATACGTTTAAAGATATATATATTTTCATTTGTTAATGTAAAAATTAATAATTTTGTACCAAAAGAACCTTCGAAAATTTAACTAACCTTATTATAACAAGCGCAATTTAATTTAGCCTAATACAACTAAATATATTTTAGTTAAGTTTACAATAATTTTATAATGAACAAACACAATGAAATAGTATATTTTTTTCGTTAGGTTCAGAATGATTTTTGCGAAATTATTGCATACACAAATTTTCTCTTGCCTTATTCAGCAAGAAGAGCGTTGCTATTTAAGCCAAAATCGTAAGTTTTACCTATTCAGCACATTATATATATATATATATATATATATATATATATATATATATATATATATATATATATATATATATATATATATATATATATATAAAATATCTGTATGTATACAGAAAAAATAAACTTTGCAGGCACATATTTTTGAATTGTGCAAAGGCTTTAAATACAATGGAATAATATACTGTCACATTACTAACAGATGGTGTACTGGTTATCCCGTACATAATGCCGTTATATCTGCTTTTATTACTTTCTATTATAACCATTATATATCTGATTTCAAGCATAATTTTGTGTTCTGAATAGAGCATGTGTGTGTACTGCTGCTATGACGGATGTTGGGGAGAGTCATAGTGATTATGTGACCGTCTTTATGCACGATATTGGTGTCATGGGTTCGTGATGCCTTGTGTGTGTGTACTAGCTAAATGTACTCGCCTGTATGTGAGTACATGTCTGTGTGTGTGTATGGCGCATGAGTGAGTATAATGCATGTGGTTTATTACTCTATTAGTGGTTGCAGGGAGTCGTATGACCCACCTTCATAATATGCTGCTTGCCGGGTTTACCTCTCCCTTCCCGACTTTCTTTACCTCGTGATCCATGTCGTACTTTTTCTTAAAGCACTGTATGGAACCTCCACCACTTCTTCGCCGAAGTTATTCAACTTCCTGACCACCATCACGATGAGGAAATACTCTCTAACATACCTGTGACTTGTTCCTCTTTTAACTTTGAATTGTGCCCTAGTGGCCCTATTTGCCGCCTCTCGAAAAGGCTTTTCCGTGCAAGCTGTCGAATTCCCCTCACTATTTTGCATTTTGTTGTTTACCTTATTTTCCGGCATATAAAGCGCCCGATCATACGAGATATATTAGACGTTACCAAGCAGTTGTAACGCTAAAGTGTAACATAAAGCCTACCCTTGACCATAACCTTGAGCTTATAAGGCGCAGGCTAATTTTCCAAGATTTTTGTGGGAAAAAAGTGCGCCTTATATGCCGGAAAATACGGTAAGTCATCTCTGGTTTTTATATACTTATTGTCCTAATGTTGTACATCTCAATTTTCTAAGCTCATCTTATAGTTCATTTCTCTTATCTCTGAGACTAGTCTTGTTTCAAACCTTGGTACTTTCTTCAGTTTCTTGACATTCTTTATGAGGTGTGAATTGTATGCTTGTCCTGCATACGTCAAGATGATCCTGACACATGGTAGTTGATCTTAGATATTGTGCGTGTATTATGTAAGTGTATACTAGCAGTTTGTGTGAGGTGCATATATGTGTGTGTATGTGTGTGTTTATGTGTTTGGCTTCTATAACGTCATCTTAACATTCGCTTGTGCGTGCGCACGAAAAGCACATCAAGGTTCGATTTTTACACAGCGGTGGCAACACTGTTGTATACTCCACACTCTGTGCTATTTACGAGTTTTCATCTATGTAATTACTTATTTGTAATACACTAAAAGAGAGCACGTGTGTGTGTGTGTGTGTGTGTGTGTGTGTGTGTGTGTGTGTATGCGCGCGTGCGTGCGTGTCGAATGCCTGTTTTTTTTGTTTGAGAATCAATAGAAATTCTTATCTATTAAAAATTACAATTCACGTAAAATTAAAAATAAAATATATACATATAACTTTTATCAAGGTCAGTATTATGTGCAACATGTGAAACAGATCATTATGATTTACAACTTTAATTATAAACGTATCGACAATTGTGCAATATATGTGAAGAAATAAATTGTATTTAGTGATGTTTTAATACGCTGTGAATTTGTAAAATCATTTTCATTATACCGGGATGTTCCTGGGGACAAGACTATAATGAAATGGTAAATAAGAATTCCTACTGAATTTATTCATTAAAGCGAGACATATATATATATATATATATATATTAGAAAAAGTTAGCATATGAGAAGTATTTACAAAGTAGAAGTGATGCAAGGAGGGAAGAGTATATGGAGAAAAAGAGAGAGGTTAAGAGAGTGGTGAAGCAATGTAAAAAGAGATGTTATCAACAAATTTTGTTGAAAATAAGAAAAAGTTTTGGAGTGAGATTAACAAGTTAAGGAAGCCTAGAGAACAAATGGATTTGTCAGTTAAAAATAGAAGAGGAGAGTTATTAAATGGAGAGTTAGAGGTATTGGGAAGATGGAGGGAATATTTTGAGGAATTGTTGAACGTTGATGAAGATAGGGAAGCTGTGATTTCGTGTATAGGGCAAGGAGGAATAACATCTTGTAGGAGTGAGGAAGAGCCAGTTGTGAGTGTGGGGGAAGTTCGTGAGGCAGTAGGTAAAATGAAAGATAGTAAGGCAGCCGGGATTGATGGGATAAAGATAGAAATGTTAAAAGCAGGTGGGGATATAGTTTTGGAGTGGTTGGTGCAATTATTTAATAAATGTATGGAAGAGGGTAAGGTACCTAGGGATTGGCAGAGAGCATGCATAGTTCCTTTGTATAAAGGCAAAGGGGACAAAAGAGAGTGCAAAACTTATAGGGGGATAAGTCTGTTGAGTATACCTGGTAAAGTGTATGGTAGAGTTATTATTGAAAGAATTAAGAGTAAGACGTAGAATAGGATAGCAGATGAACAAGGAGGCTTTAGGAAAGGTAGGGGGTGTGTGGACCAGGTGTTTACAGTGAAACATATAAGTGAACAGTATTTAGATAAGGCTAAAGAGGTCTTTGTGGCATTTATGGATTTGGAAAAGGCGTATGACAGGGTGGATAGGGATGCAATGTGGCAGATGCTGCAGGTGTATGGTGTAGGAGGTAGGTTACTGAAAGCAGTGAAGAGTTTTTACGAGGATAGTGAGACTCAAGTTAGAGTATGTAGGAAAGAGGGAAATTATTTCCCAGTAAAAGTAGGCCTTAGACAAGGATGTGTGATGTCACCATGGTTGTTTAATATATTTATAGATGGGGTTGTAAGAGAAGTAAATGCGAGGGTCTTGGCAAAAGGCGTGGAGTTAAAAGATAAAGAATCACACATAAAGTGGGAGTCGTCACAGTTGCTCTTTGCTGAGGACACTGTGCTCTTGGGAGATTCTGAAGAGAAGTTGCAGAGATTGGTGGATGAATTTGGTAGGGTGTGCGAAAGAAGAAAATTAAAAGTGAATACAGGAAAGAGTAAGGTTATGAGGATAACAAAAAGATTAGGTGATGAAAGGTTGAATATCAGATTGGAGGGAGAAAGTATGGAGGAGGTGAATGTATTCAGATATTTGGGAGTGGACGTGTCAGCGGATGGGTCTATGAAAGATGAGGTGAATCATAGAATTGATGAGGGGAAAAGGGTGAGTGGTGCACTTAGGAGTCTGTGGAGACAAAGAACTTTGTCCTTGGAGGCAAAGAGGGGAATGTATGAGAGTATAGTTTTACCAACGCTCTTATATGGGTGTGAAGCATGGGTGATGAATGTTGCAGCGAGGAGAAGGCTGGAGGCAGTGGAGATGTCATGTCTGAGGGCAATGTGTGGTGTGAATATAATGCAGAGAATTCATAGTTTGGAGGTTAGGAGGAGGTGCGGGATTACCAAAACTGTTGTCCAGAGGGCTGAGGAAGGTTTGTTGAGGTGGTTTGGACATGTAGAGAGAATGGAGCGAAACAGAGTGACTTCAAGAGTGTATCAGTCTGTAGTGGAAGGAAGGCGGGGTAGGGGTCGGCCTAGGAAAGGTTGGAGGGAGGGGGTAAAGGAGGTTTTGTGTGCCAGGGGCTTGGACTTCCAGCAGGCATGCGTTAGCGTGTTTGATAGGAGTGAATGGAGACAAATGGTTTTTTAATACTTGACGTGCTGTTGGAGTGTGAGCAAAGTAACATTTATGAAGGGGTTCAGGGAAACCGGCAGGCCGGACTTGAGTCCTGGAGATGGGAAGTACAGTGCCTGCACTCTGAAGGAGGGGTGTTAATGTTGCAGTTTAAGAACTGTAGTGTAAAGCATCCTTCTGGCAAGACAGTGATGGAGTGAATGATGGTGAAAGTTTTTCTTTTTCGGGCCACCCTGCCTTGGTGGGAATCGGCCAGTGTGATAATAAAAAAAAATGTGTGTGTATATATATATATATATATATATATATATATATATATATATATATATATATATATATATATATATATATATATATATATATATATAATATTTATTTATTTATTTATTAGCATAAGTTCAAAATTTAATATATTGTAGGGAGACGCTTGTAAGTTCATCTTCAATTGTTTTTGGCGTCAGTCACATAAATGCTCTTCTTGTATCGGTATAAACAAGCAGAAACGTCTTTCATAATCCAAGTGAGGACTTACAACGTCCGGTCATCTCCCAGTGGTTACCAGGTTGTCTTGTAGAAGTGCTACTCTTGTGAGTGTTGGTGTGGGTGTACTCAGTGAGGTGTACTCACTGAGTACACCCACACCAACACTTACGAGTGTTTGCAGAGTTTGAGATGCGGCTTCTGGTCCCGCCCCATAGACCCCCCTCGACCAGTTCTCCAACCAAATAATTCCACTTTTCATCCACCTTGATATTACACAAATGATTGGTCGCATCTTTACGGTTCATTAGTATTTTCTCCTTCCATGCGTGTCCCCTTGACTCTTGACCTATCTATTTTATCAGTTGCTTCTTTTAACGAATTTGAACCTTAAGTCATGCCTCCCCCAGGGGCCTTTCAAGGTACATTTTTCTTGGTCCCGAACCTTTTCGAATTTCTGCACTTGCCTGTCCAGTTATGGACTTCATATATACGGGGGCCACATACTCGACGATTGCCCAACCATACGCCATGCATAAACTTCTGAATAATTCTTTTAGTTCCTAAATGATGTTTTGAGGTGTTAGTTTTGCGTTATACGGCGTAGTAACTCATCAGAGCTTTTTAATTGATATTTGCAGCTTCACAGCTCCCATGATGTTCTCCGTGTCCAGTCTTCCCTCACCGCTAAGCTGGATCTCCCTTATGTCTAACGCAGTAGTTTCCTTTTTATTTTTATGGCATTAGTTTTACACTAGTAAAGTGACGCATGACTCACTCCCTTCTGTTTGGTCGTTGACATAGTATAAGGAACAGGAGCAGTATTGCTACTGATCCTTTTGGGATCCCAGCTCGTTACTCTCCGGTTTTGATAATTCTCTCTGTTACCTTCTGTGTTATAAACCGGATTTCTCTCCTAAATCCATTTTTTTTTCTGCAAACTTTTCTCCTCAGATTCTGAAACATCCTTTTCTTAGCTTCTCCAGAACATTTGAAAATAAGCTTGTATACGATACTAGCTTGTAATTTAATGCATCGCGGGACCCTTTTTCATGCGCTGTTGTTGCGAACAGGAAAGTTAGGTAAGTCGCTATTTGCATGTATTCTAGCAAGCAAGACTCTATAATCTTGCAGCCAATTAAGGCACTAGCGTATACAAAGGCAAACAGATGCGTCATTCACCAGAGGAATACAAATAAAAATATGTACTTGCTCAGCGAGGTAAACATGTGAAGAAGTATTCAGGGTTAAGAAAGATTTCGCTGACGAAGCCACTAGTTATGTATCCCCGAACGGATGCTATTATTTTTTTTATTTCTGGTTTTTGGTTTATTCCTATAAGGTTTTTGTTTATAATGAGAATTCTTCTTCTGATTGGCTCAAAATTTTCTGGGTTCATATAAAGTAACATGCCCTCTGGTCAGTGTTACACCATTCTTGGATTTGATCGTCATGTGATAACTTCCAAAAGCCTCTTCTGATCAGCCTCAGACTTTCACCATGGATGTATCTTTCTTAGAAGCAGAAAGATCGGATTAGTGTTGGAGTGTGCGGGTGATAATTTGCTAATTTAATTTTCAAGTGGTGCTGTCTTATCCAAAAATGTCTTGAGTATGCTTCTTCTGATATACTTGGATGTTTGGTAGCTGAAATATTATTGGGTGTCATACTCTTTATATAATTTTAGACTTTGTAAGTAAAATTTAGCCAGTTTTCTGGACCAAACAATGGAGAGAGGCTCCATACAAAGGGTTAAGATGAGCCTATTACTGAGCACACGAAGGCTATGAGGGTTTAAATCCTCAAGCATCTAGTAAATGGCAGTTCTAGAAACCTAGACTCCACCTCTGCAGCCTATTAAAAAAAGATTCTCACACACACACACACACACACACACACACCCACAATCAATCAGTTTTTTACGAGTTTCTCCTCATATAACTACTTGACTGGGTCTCACTCATTTACAGTGATGCACATTCTTTACGTGACTGTCTTCATAACACTGCTTTCACTAGAGATGTTTAACCTTCTTATATAAACATGTACCCATTTCACGTTTTGTATCTGCTGAGGAGCGGTTCAACTGGAGATCAAAATGTACACACCAGCTCAATTTTTCGGGTTTCTATCTCCATGTGGGTTCTTACACAGCATATAATACTGTGATGGTGTGAGAATGGGAGTGTGTGTGTGTGTGTGTGTGTGTGTGTGTGTGTGTATTCACCTTGTTGTACTCACCTAGTTGTGGCTTCAGGGGTCGAGTCATAACTCCTGGCCCCGCCTCTTCACTGGCCGCTACTGGGTCACTCTCCCTTCACCATGAACTTTATCATACCTCTGCTTAAAGCTATGTATGGATCCTGCCTCCACTACATCGCTTCCCAAACTATTCCACTTCCTGACTACTATGTAACTGAAGAAATACTTCCTAACATCCCTGTGACTCATCTGTGTCTTCAACTTCCAACTGTGTTGTTGCTGTGTCCCATCTCAGGAACATTATGTCTCTGTTCACCTTGTCAGTTCCTCAGTATTTTATATGTCGTTATCATATCTCCCCTACCTCTCCTGTCCTCCAGTGTCGTCAGGTTGATTTCCCTTAACCTCTCCTCGTAGGACATACCTCTTAGCTCTGGGACTAGTCTTGTTGCAAACCTTAGCACTTTCTCTAGTTTCTTCACGTGCTTGGCTAGATGTGGGTTCCAAACTGGTGCCGCGTACTCCAATATGGGCCTAACGTACACGGTGTACAGGGTCCTGTGTGTGTATGCGCTCCCACCTGAGCTTACATACGTCTCTGTCATCAGTTATAAACCACAGGTCAGCCTAGTGACTTAATATTTTTCATCATTAGGTTAGGTTAGGTAAGGTTCGTCAGGAAACAGGACAAATGTTTCCTGACGCGGGTCTTAGTCAGATGATGACCCGCCTTTGGAGCTTTTGGTCATCTGACCGAGGCCTTCCGCTGGCTTACCGGTCCACCCCTTTAAAAAATATGGTCATTTATAACCATTGTTATTTTTTTTCATCATTTTATCCAGGTCCCTCTTCTTAGTTTCTTTTATTTACAACTTTACATTGATCTTTGTGTCGGGATAAATTTAAGACCATTTATCTTTTATATTTTTTTTTTGCCTGAGAACATAAGTTTTTTTTACAAATTATAA